>NW_020956219.1:37376-139977 GCF_003031625.1 Empidonax traillii
TTTTTTTTTTTTTTTTTTTTTTTTTTTTTTTTTTTTTTTTTTTTTTTTTTTTTTTTTTTTTTTTTTTTTTTTTTTTTTTTTTTTTTTTGAACTGGGCTCCCTGAGAGCACTCAGGGCTGCCACGCAGTGCACGACGCCTACCTGCTCAACTGCAGGGAAACAAGCTTCTGAAGGCTTTAATGGGATTTTGCCCGAGGCTGTTTTATTAAGATGTCGGCTTTTTCTGCTGCCTCTGCAGCTGACACCATTCACTGTCAGCTGCCCCCCTTCCCCAGTCCCCCTCCTCCTGTCCCCCCCAACAATGCACCAAATTACTCGCTTCATTTAGTGCTCATGGCTCAGCACAGGCAAATAAGAGGAAAGACTTCGACTTGACCAGATGAGTCTCAGCGAGGGGAGGTGAAAAGACACTGCTGCTTAACTAGGGGGGGAAAGATGGGGGGGTGGGGGTGGTGTTTCAAGCAGAAAAGGGAAAAGATCAATACCGCTGGGGCTCACTCCCACTCTATTAGAAAGAATCATATTTCATATTAACATAGCCAATTTAGAAGCCACATTTACATTCCTAATTTGCATCCTGGCTTTAAAAGCTCATTTGTAATGCATTGTATAATTATTGATGCCTTATATGTGAATATACCACACAGTGACAGGTTGGGGAACGGGAAGAAATGCCGTCTGGTTTCAATAAACAAACTACTTACAAGTTTTAATGAATGTTAGTCAGTAATAAATTACTTTTTTTTATTATTATTATTTTTCCATCTCAGATTTAAAAAAAAAGAGCGGAGCTGAACAAGCTAATTAGAGGTTGTGTTTTCAGGAGAAAAAGTAGATGTGATACGGCACAGCAGTGGAAAATGTACTGTGTAATGCCCCTTTCTCCCTTGTCGTGTATGAGTGGTAGTGGCAGAGGGAAGGATGGTTCCCTATCCAGAACAGGGCAAACTGAGGAAATCCTGTTTGGAGGGCCAGGCACACTTTGCAAGTGTCATAATGCATTATGTCTGATATTCCTTATTAACTTCTCTGGGTTTCCATGTAAGCTTAAGGTGAGTTGAGAGAAGGAGAGGAACAGACAGGAAAAGTAAAGATTGGCGAGTCTTGGTGTACACGTCCTCACTTATCTCTTGGTAGGTTATTTTTTGGTTCAAGTGGGCTCAAATTATGGCTATCATGGGATAAAATTGTCTGTGCTGCATAAGGAAAACAGAAAGGTTTCCTAAAGCTGAGGATAATATCACGCATCTAGACTGAGGACTCAGGATGTGGGCTTGCTGCCTCAGCTGAGGGCATGGATGAGAGGACAAGTCTGGGCAATTCAAGCTCTTCGACTTTCAGAAGCAAAGTGACAAGACACAGAAACCCTCAAGAGACCCCTATGTTTACCCATCTGATGAGTCCCACTTTTTGCCTCTAGTCTTGACAATAAATAAAACACCTTGATGAATTTCCTGGATCTCATGGGAATTTCAACCATTTGAGAGAAAAACTTCTCACCAGCACATGTTGAATGAGCCTTCATAGGAGGTTTGCCTGATGGCAATATTTGGAATGTCCTGGGTTACTATCCAATGCTTCTGAACTGGAAATTGGGAACAGAATGATTTATCCCTGATGAACCCCCCCCTCCCCCCCTTTTTATGCGTTTTGAATTTTTCAATTCATGACATCCTTTTTTTCTCCATTTCGTTTCTTTGATCTGTCAGAGCAAATGCTTTCTGATTTGAGCTGTTTGGACTTTTCTCTTCAACCTTATTACCAATTGTTTTGCTGTTGAGCACAGGAGATCAGTGACAGTTGTAGACTAACATATTTTGGATAATGCTATAGTCTGCATAGGCAGTGTTTGAAATGCACTTCCTGCATATGGCCCATAAAATATCAGATTCCAGCAGTACAGGTGGAAATCCAAAATAAAGCTTGTTAAGTAGAAAAATTAGCTAAATATTAAAATATCTTTTAAGAAGGTAGAGAATAAATAAGAAAAAAAAAAGATCCTTCTATTCTGCCACTGAAACTCTTAGATCTATTCTCCATTCAAAACTATTTCTGGTTTTCATCAATTCAATTTCTCTCTATGCAGCTTGAGAAGACAGCCAGGGGCTGTCAACGTGTATCTAATGCATCTCGCTCTTGTAACATCAACCAAAACTGTGAGTAGTTCAGAAAACATATCTCCCTTTCATGAAATAACATGAATTTTAGTCACACTGGATATGAAGTTGCTTAGACACTTACTGTGGTACAGGGATATTACTATTATGTTGATAAAATAAGAGTAAAATGCTTCTCAGTGTCCTGCATCTCTCTCAGATGCTAAAAGCTGATGGAAAGGAGACGGTGCTGGTCATGTTCATGGTCAGCCTTCTAAGTGAGGACACTATTCCCTCTCACCCTTCAACCCCAACCACTTTCCTATTTGTTGTTGTGGTAAGGAAAATTATCCACAAATCCAGGTCTTGGTCATCTTCTAAACACTTCCCAAACAAAAAGGAGATGCAGTCCATGAGCTGTATTTCAGAAATTTCCTAGAAAGCAAAGGGGATGGATCCTCCAGCTTCCTAGTGATTCCCTGCAGAATACTGGCATGCTGTGCTACACCTCTCTACTTCTGCATCACAGGTGTATCTACAAAAGGTGGACATAGGGAGTTAGACTGTATTGAAAAGGATAAATTACTTAGAAAAGCATTCTGAGAACACGGCAAACTAGACCCTGAAGAGGGATTGAATTTAGACTTTGATATCTTGAGGATTTTCTAGACTCTCTCTCCCATAAAAGAGAGCAATTGGCTTTTTCGGTTTGCTATTCATCTTATCCTGAAGTAGACATCCAAAATACATCAAATGAATCCTGTCTTAAAAGTACGTGTTGTTTTTTTCCCTTCATAAAAGAAAAACTTTATAACAGCTTGGCTTAGAAGTTGACAATTATCATATAGGTGTCTAATATAAGATCACTTGATCCCTGCCCATGTCAGGGGGTTGGAACTAGATGATCTTTAAGGTCCCTTCCAAACTAAACCATTCCATGATTCCATGAATCCTACCTTTAGGGTTTAGGAGATGTCAGGCTGATGGGAAGAGGTATCATCTCAGTGGTGGTAGCTGGAAATGTTTTATTGCTCTCTCCATCTTCATATATCCCTTTCCCTGGGATTAAGTTTAAACTGAAAACAACCAGGCTTTTCCAAATCTCTTTGGAATGCTTATCCATGTCACCACTTGAATCAGTGACATCACTTTCACTTGCCTCCATCTTATAATAAATGGTACCTTCTTACATGCACTTAAGTTTAAATTTTCCCAGACAATCCTTTAAATGTAATTAATTTAAAAAAGAATCTAATGTCACTGGACTCAGAGTGGACAATGGTTAATGATAACAATGGGAATAGGATCAGGGCTCAAAGCAAGGGGGGAAAAATGACTTTTCTATTGAGAATGTGTGATGCATCTTTTGCTTTATCTTCCTCCATGGTTTCATTCTGCTGCCACCCAGTAAATACTGTATATTTGCATGTGCCTGTGTTATACAGAACAGTTTGGAATTCACTGAAGGTAGCTGAGCAGTCCAATGCAAGCTGTGCAGTCGTGCAATTTTGTCTTATGTGCTTTTCAGAAGACATCAGTGAAAACAATTTTTTATCAATTATATTGAGTGTGAAAAGAACAGCAAAAAAAATTTGATTTCCCATAAGCTCACATATATTTAATGCAAATTGTTACTCGTAATATCCTAAACTTGCTATGTAGCAGATCATCCCTGTAACACTGTTGAAGGTATGAATGAAAGAATGGAAGGAAATCAGCAACCTCAGTTTTCAGCATGTAGTTTACATTAATCACTGAAGACTCCTATGTGATTAATGGAGAGAGATCAGATCTTCAGGCAACTCCAGCTTTCAGGTTTCTCAGAAGAGCTGAGTTCTGTTCTGGAAATATTAATCTTTCAGCTCTGATGAAATGCAGCTTAGATGAACAACAGGGACCAGAAGTCTAATCTTTAGATGACTAACTTTCCAAAATTAGAGATGTCAACAAGGATCCAGGCTTTCCTTAAGTTTGTTATTCCAATTATCTGGCTGTCAGGCACACACCTGGCCTTTCCCAAGGCAGAAGTGCTGGCTATGTCGAGAATTTGGACAGTTTAGGAAGATAGGTTATGACTGTAATACCCAGTAGGAACATGGGTTTGACTGCTCTGGGAATAGGAGAAACAATAATAATGTTCATATAAGGCTGAGACTCTCTGAGTGGGTTTCCTTGGGGTTTTTTTGTACCTTATGAAGAACAAGATTGCAACATACATTCTGCAGAATGCCTTCTCTGCACTAGAGCAATGTGGATATGACAAAATCATTTTGCTATAAACTTTGTGCCCTGCTGAGAAATCATATACTCCCGAGGAATATGTGTATATATGTTTCTTCTCCATCTAAAAAATGTAGGTAGAAATAAATGCGGATAAGGTAGAAGCAAATGCAGATACATGCATATATAGACACAAATATGTGTTATTATCCCCATATACACATGTAGTTGTTTAGTGTCTTTTACAGTTAGAGAACAGGTTTGCCTTCAGGTATTTCAATTTAATGATATGAAGCACCTCAGCTATGCTACAACTGTTAAGCTGAACTTTGTTTTGCATTTTGATTATGAATTAGAATAACGGTACATTAACTCTGTTTTGAGGATAAGAATTAAAAAAAAGGCTCTGTTTATTAAGCTGCTGCCGTGGTGATATTTGCAGCATACATTACATTTATAATTGACTTATTAAAACTTATACACTGCAAATTATGGTGATAGCACCCACAGGCTAAAATATCATCAAAATATATAATGGCAATTTAAGAAGGTTTGTATCCACAAATGGGAATTTTTAACTGGTGTTCTCTTGTTCTAATGTTTTACTCACAGCTTTTGCAATATTCAGATATGTAGCTGAATTGCTGCAATGAGATGTTGAAAGGAGGCACGGCACAATGAGACTCAGAAGTGTTGGGTGATAACACCAAAAAAGAGCCAATCTATAACAACATAAGACAGTATTTCAGGTAGGCTCTACTTCAGAATTAAAGGAAAGATTTTGGAGTCAACTGGGTCATGCTTTACTCTAGGCAATGGATAATGTAGACTAATCTCTCACACCTTGTATTCATAAAAATGCATCACTATCTCCATATTTCCATTATAGGAACGGGGGACATTAGCACAGTAACGATTGCAACAAACTCAGAAATAAGGGCCATAAAAAGAGCCGACCTGACCTCTTAATGGGATCTAATGAGCTCCTAATGATGCCATAAAAATTTTTATCTTTTTACCATGTGGGCTCCCACAAAAGAGCAAAGAAGGAGTGTGGTGATTAAACCCCAATTTTTCCGAGCTTCAGCTTGAATTCCCTTGAAAATCACAGAATCATAGAATCAACTAGGTTGGAAAAGACCTCTGAGATAATCAAGTCCAACCTTTGACCTAACACCACCTTGCCTACTAGACTATGGCACTAAGTGCCACATCCAGTCTCTTCTTAAATACCTCCAGGGACGGTGAAATATTTAGGGGCAAAGGAATGATATGGACTTTTTCAGGCTTGGTGACACTGCAGAAAGGTGGTTGGTAGATCAGAGATGGGGCTGAGAAAGTACCAGGCAAACAGGACAAGAAGAAAGAGTGTAAAGTTGTTAGTGACAGTCTCCATCAGGTTATGGCATAACCCAACTGCATAACCCATGGCTGTAGGAATTCAGCCACTATGGCATTCCTGATTCTGCAATGACTCTTTTCCTTCAGCTTGTTCACACGAGCAAGTAGCTAAAGATTTGTTGGTCTGGAAATACTGGTTCTTATCTTCTGATAATCAACACCAGAGGTTTAAATTAAGACTGTTTGCAGAAAGCAAGTTTGTTTGCAGAAAGCATTGGCAGGGATTAAGAAACAAGACACAAAATGGCTAATGCTGAGAAAGTTCTCAAACTATTTTAGGAAATTATTTTTGTAATTACAGATTATTTATTTTCCTTATAATAGGAATATAATGCTCTAAGACACACAAAGCAAACACACACAATCAGCAGAAACAATGCAAGGACCTAGGTGAGACTTATATTCCTTTGGAGAGGTAGCCAAGGTCAGGAAGGACATCTTAACATGCTCTTAAGGGAAATGAATCTTCTTTATTGACTCTGTTGATCTGGTCTCCATCGGCTCTAAAGGGAACTTACCTCATTTGAATGCAGAGACCCGTATTGCTCCTCTCTACACATTGAAAGGAGCTTCCTCAATATGGAGCTGATGCCACTTTTTGAGGGTAAGTGATTAGTGCTTGTTGGTAAAACATGGATGAGATTCATTGTGTGCTACAGACCATGTCTAGAATCATAAAACTCAGAACCAAGCCAGGAATTATAACTGATTCCCACTCTTGTGACACTGCTACAAATCTACTTACCTCTCTCATAGCTGTTCAAGCACTGGGATTTAAAATACATAGTGTGGTGGGTTACAAATGCATCTGACAGGTGCATTTACACTGAGGCTTTTGAAACCAAGATACCTTGTCATGAAACTGCTCATTCCTGGGTGTCACTTCCCCTCTACATTTCAAAACCTTCTCTTTTTGCTTCCCCAACTCAGACAGAAATACTGGGAAAGTTTCAGGAAGTTCCTTCCACTGCAGGGTTTTGTGCAAGGTCTGTCACAGAAATGCATCATGCTCTGAAATTTGACAGAGATGTGACAAGGCTTACGTATTCTGGGCTTCTCAGAGCCAAGAACATATTTTGAAATTATGCTACGTTCACTTCACTGAGGTGTTCGCTGAACGTCACCGACTGTGGCAAGTCAAGCTACAAAATGTTAAGATAGATATGGATCAAATCCATGAGTAAATACCTTTTGGTTCTGTGTAAGAATGGTTAACACTGCACTCTATATCCGCAGCACTGTGTAAACACAGTTTAAGTGAAGATTGGCTGAGGCTTTGCACCCATGAAATAACATTTATGGAGATACTAATAGTCATTGTAGCAACATATATGAACCACAGCCCTCTGAGAGCCTGAGCCCCCAGCTGAATGTGTTTTCTAGGATGGAACACTTTTTCTCAGTAGTCTCTCGGAGGTTTTTCTTGTTCTACATTGCAGCAAGAGAACACGTTCAATCAGGCACCTCCTGGAGGTGATCATGGTTAGACAGCCCAACTGAAACCAGGCGAAGCTAAAAAGCACAAGTAAAATCCTGGCTACAAGATGCCTGTACCAAGATAATTTCATTTGTGTCAGAGTTAGTAAATGTGTAGGCAATGAAATTAGATCAAGGACAGATCAAGTCCAGACCATCTCAGGAGTGCTCACAGAAGCTCTACTAGGCATTATTGGAATTTTTACCTTGTAAGGTTCAATTACCGGTCTTGGTACAATCCTGCCCCGCAAACTGTGGTTGTATTTTTCACCTGCAGGAGATCTCATGGTTTTGAGTTCATTAAGTTATTTACATCAGTTATTTACACCATGAGCTTTTGAATTTCCAGAACAACGAGTTGCTCAGAGGCTTTCTATTCATTTTTTTCTTTACCTATTGGACCTATTCTTTGACCCTCAACGGACTGAGAGGGAGAAGCCTCCCTCATGAAGCTCTGTCTTGGTGTAAAGGTTATAAACCCATTAGCAGATCATGTTAACAGAGGCTCTACTCACAGATGTGCCCAGAAAAATGGTGATTCTGTAGTTACTACTGTTTGTAGACGTGGTTACATGCACAACTGATTACATTTGTGTATCTCCCCCTGACATTTATATTTATTATCTGACAAAAAATATTCGTGTATTAGGGTTTATGTAACTTTAAATGGCAGCTCTTTTGCTACTGGGTTTGCATTAGACCACACGAATGCAGCTGAGTTAGTCAGAAGCAATTTGTGTATGATAATCTTGGAGGGATGGGAGAGGAAGGGCATGAAAACTTCCATAATTTTCAATACTACCTGATTTCTATCTCTTCTGCTGTCATTTATATCTGAGATAAACTATTCAAGTTGTATGAAATGTTAATCTTGACTAATTTAAGTGGATGGCTGTGAAAGATTTTCTCTTTTAATTTGTTTATTAAAAATTATCACAGCAAAAAAAAAATTTTAAAAAGAGCCACAAATAAAGGAAACATAAAAATATTTGCAATTTCATTAGTTCCTGGTGGGATCTTTGTTACGGACAGGTCTGGACAGGGTAAATGAGAAGAAAAAAAAATATTTAAAAAATTGAAGTCCAAAAGACATCAAATGTTTTTTAATTGAGATTGGAATCATTCCAAGTTTGACTTTCAAAAAAGGCTTTGATATACAGTAGTTCATGTTGGGCTCATGTTGTGCCTGCCAAAAATCCAAAGTAGATCAGAGCCTTTTTTGAAATAAACACAAGCCTAATCTGATGTAGGTATTTCAAAACTCCCACTGCTTTAGTTGTAACATCATCTGTTACTGAATGATTTATAAATCATCCCACTACAAGCACACTTCTACGAGGCTGAGGGTGATATATTTTAAGTTGGGACAAAAGGACATGTTTAAATTCCATACTACAATTGATGGAGACCCTCCACTGTTTTAAAAGTATTTGTGAATTGGACTATCTCTGTTTTCCTGTATATTAGACAAAACTAGTAGCTGGAGTACAAGGGTATGATGGAGTGTCACTTATTTGCTTTTCCACTGGGTAGAAAATGGACAAAAGGGCAGAACTGCTAATAAACATTTTATTCTCCTTGATTTTCAATCGTACAGGAATTCAGTTTCTTCCTAGAAGAAAAAAGCCACCTACTTCTTTTTTTTTTTTTTTTTTTTTTTTCCAGAAAATACATGGTCATGACTGGGATTTGTTTAAAACAAAATAGTTTATTCTAAGGTATCATTTCATGTTGGTAGGGAAGGATTTGTCTCAGCTCAGTTTAGGTATCTAAAAGCATCATGTTTCTCATTTAGATCAGAGAAGATTCCTTCCGGAGTTCATCCTTAGATACTGTTTGTCTCACAGAGGGCAATTCTGCCCACCCTGACCCTGGAAGGAGTGTTTATCTTCAGGAAATACCTCGGTGGGACAACTTCTGCCACCTCAGAGGGAAATGTTCACCTTTTAGGTTGCAAGTCTGATGTAGAGGATGGAAGAGGGAATACCCAGAAATGGGGCTGAGGACGGTGAGTGCTACCCAGCCGAGCACTTGGTCAGGCGCCCTGCAAGAAATGTGGAGAGGAACTGCTTCCAACAGCAGGTTTATATTGGATATTAGAAACAAATTCTTCCCTGTGAGGGGGGTGAGGCTTTGGTACAAGTTGCCCAAAGAAGCTGTGGCTGCCCCTTCCCTGGAAGTGTCCAAGATCACTTTGGACAGGGCTCTGAGCAACCTGGGATAGTCAAAGGTGTCCCTGCCCATGGATGCCCCTTCCATTCCAAACTATTCCATGATTAGAGTTGGAATAACTGTTATGAAAATCCAGAAAGGATCAACATATTTTCCTTTTTCCCCCTCATCTTACTTACAGTTGTAGAAACCAATCCTACTGATTTTCAAACTTCAGGATTAAATTAAAGTACTGATTCCTAACTTTGTTATAACAGGAGTGTACATTTAGTTGATGTGGACATATTCCCTGAAAAAAAAGTGTTATGGTGCAAGTGTTTTTGCAGTAGAATAAAGGCAGACTGACAACAAGGCATTTTACAAGCACAGGTTATCATTCTGAGATTAGAGGAAAAGCAGAGCAGAAAAACAAAGGTTACCGAATTCTAATTGTGTCATGAAAATATTTTAGATTGCAGCTTAGATATTTCAATTGTGTGAACTGAATCTTTTCTCTCATTAGACACACTTTTCTATTCTTTGCACAAAAGCGAACTGTCTGAATTCAGATATTAAACCTCACTGAATATGGTCACCTTTTTAATCTGTCACATCAGAAGAACCAATCAATTCATTCTGCTGTTTGATGGTAAGGACATCATATGCAAGTCTCCAAAACCATTACATAAATCAAATTTACAGTGCTGCAAAATTCTTCTCCAATATGTGCAGGGCTCAGTGAATCCACATTAGCACTGGCTTTTGTCATGGAAATCCTGAGTGATGACCTAATCTGACCCCATGAAATGATGCCATTGTAGATTAGCAATTAGAGAGTGGAAGAGCTGAGTTCTAAAACCTCTTCATACCATGATGTTAAAATTAGAACCTCACTTCCCTCCTGGCTTTTCAATGTTTACTGGTTTATTTTCTTTTTTTTGTCTCTGTTTTCAGTAAAATATTTCTTTTAACAAGCATGAGTCAGGCAGCCTGAAATATCAGGTGTCTTCTTACTGGAAAGAGTTAATCATCCATCCCCAAAGAGCAAGGTGAGTCCAATAATCAAATATTGACCTTATTTGCATTAGTTTGGGCACAGTGGCAGGGATTCTAAGCTTTATTTTAATATGTTAATCTAATAAAATGATGCAGTTTATTTCATATCTTCGGGGAGAGGTGCTGATATTATCTCAACTTTAGATGCATCCTCACTTGCCTGTACAGATCAGCCTTCCACTTCATCAGGGTGATGTTACTGGATATGGCAATTTATAATTGGAAATGGCAGCCTGGAGATTTTCTAAAAGCTTTGGCTTTTTTCTGGATACTGTGGAATTTCATTAATTATTATTATTTTGACTATGAAAAGAGGATTTGCCCAAGGGCAGTTTTGAGGCTCCTTAAAGATTATTTTCCTCCATGGAAAGTTGCCAAGATTTCAAATTTCTCTGTCGAGACGCTCAGCTTTTTTGGTGGGAGGTGGCTGGAGCGAGTGTAAGCATTTACAGCTATGAGAAGGAGACCTCAAGCATTTCTCCTTCTCTTTGAGGCTGGTTTTTTACCTCCCTGGACTGGGGGCAGCTGTCACAATATCACAAATTGTAGCCCACCAAACACTCCTCACTAAGGCTGCTGGGCAGGGAACAGGCAGCCCCATTCCTCAGGAGAAGTATATCCAGCTCACAACAGGGTGAGTCTAAGCAAGGTGGGATTATTTGTAACCTGTCACAGGCCAGGGAATATCTTTCCTTCTCCAGAAAGCCCCTTCTGCGAACCAGCCTAAGAAACAACTGGGAAAAGGAAGATTTCCTACTAATACTGAAGTCTGAAGCTGGGAATCACAGAGTTCTAGAATCTGAGAATGGTGGGGGTTGGAAGGAAACTCTGGAGCTCAACCTATCCAAACCTAGAGCCAGTTGCACAGGACCGTGTCCAGCTGGTTTTTGAACATCTCCAATGGTGAAAACTCCACAGTGTAAACCACCTTATAAAAATGAACATTCAAGTAGGGAAAGAACTGGAAAATAGCTCTATTTTGCCTAGGTTTTGGAAGAAAAGGGGTGAAGGAAGAGCAGGTGTAACCTTCTGCAATGAGGGCAAAGGAAATGAAAAGCTGATTTGCAATATTTTATCAAAACCTGAAAATTATGGTAAAACTTTTGAAAGATAGAACTCTCCTCTCCCTTAGCTTTTTTTATCCCCCCACCCCAAAGAGTTCCCTGTGGAGCAACTCTCCTCTTTCATCCTCTTCCCATTTCACATATGCAGAGCAAACAGGATCATGGCCCCTTTATATTCTGAGCCCTTCAAACAATTCCCAGCTGGTGAAAAAAACAGAAAGAATTTGGGACCCACCAAAGGGCTGTGCGTGACTCATCTGTCTAGAGCAGACAAGTCCTTGTGATGAATCACTTTTCTTTTGATGTGAGTTTAAAAGTAATTAAATAAAAGGTGAGGATACAGTATTTTAAAGCTCCCTCCACTGCAGTAGTTAGGTAAAGCCAACAGCGGCTTTAATTCTGAAGCCTTGAGGTGTAAAGATAGAGGTAAAATATCGTGTCTAGCCATGATGGGAGGTTTTCACCTTTGTATCAGTGCCAGCTGGAGATTGAACATCCATGAGTATTGCTACAGAAGGAATGCTCTATTCAATCCTCCACACTGACCAGCTGCAAATCAAATCAGTCAAAAGTTGGACTCGAGGATCTTGGAGGTCCTTTCCAACCCTAATAACTGCATGATTCCATGGAATGAGGCACAGCCCCCACTCCAGCTGCTCAGCACCATAAGAAAGGGATGATAAGGACAGAAAACTCTGAGAGCCTTATGAAGGGAAAAGACTGACAAAGAGGGATTTCTAAAATAATTAGAAAATTATTCATCTGCCCATTTATCTTTCCTCCTTAACTCACTTGCTATTTTGTTTTGAGGCTGTGGGAGAAAAATGGTTTTCTTTCATTTCAGGGAAGAAAGGGCTGAAGTAGGGAGATGATGGCCAAGGAAAATATGTGAAGTTTTCAAAAATGTTCAAGAGGAATATCAGAAGGGGCATATTTTAGTCAAAATTTCAAATCTACAAGTTATAATCCCTGTTTAGCCACGTCTTGTGGGACAGGATATAGACTTTGGACACCCTATTTTTACCCATCCACAGCTGGGATCCATGAGGAGATCCAAGGTTGCACCACCCACAAAGTAGAGGGTCAGCTGATGGCTGCCTCTCCATCAGCTAGCATGGACCACATGTCCTTACAAGAAATCCATGTCTGGAGTACTTAGAAAGGGCATAAAGGACCCTTTCTAATGTGGCCTTTTAAAGGAATACAATTTTTTCAGCATCTGTACTTAATCAATTCTTCAGCTATAACCAGTGAAAAAATCTGTACCCTGAAGGGAGAATCTGCTCCCATCTCCTTCTTTATTTTTTCCTGTTCCTTCTTTGTTCTTTCTCCTCTAATTTTCCTCTTTTCTGACTGTGTTTTCTCTAGTCTTCCACCTGTCTTTCTTTCCCTGAAGCAACTCCTAACTCACAGACTCACCCCAGTCTCTCTACTGAACTGAGCATCAGCAGAAGAGATTTAGGGCATATGCAGAAAGTTGAACACTTCTTCTGAATATCTTTTTCTTTTGGGTTTGCTTGACTTCACAGTGAAAAAAAATTGGGAAATCTGTCACCGAAGAAAGCATTCACAGCTGCCAATATTTTTATTGCAGAAAAAAATGAGACAAAAATGCAGGGATGTGCATTCCATACTATGGCATTAATTGTGCCATGTAAAGACAAAGTCCCCTGGGATTAGGACCAAGAGATGATACAACAAGACTGTATCTCCAGCAGTAGTTAACATTTGCACCCAGCTTTTAACCCAGTTGTATCTTAGATGAGGAAGAACTTTGGTGGATTTGGCATTTGGACTCTGTATTTCACTGTCTTTCAGTTTTCTCCACTTTTGAGGCATCTTACACACCAGGTGAGCCAAAGGGGCACAAATGAGGAAAAGCTCCTGTGGTGGTTGTTCTCTGGAAAAATTATTGAAGTGGCATTTGAGCTATGACTAATTTATTTAGTATTCAGAATTTAGTGAATTCTTTTGTCACATCACCCATCATAAATAAAAGGAAAAAAATAGAAACCTGTTTGATGCCTCAGGCATGTTTTAGTTCGTTGTTCAGGTCAGTTCATTTCAATGCTTAATTTTTAATGGTTCATTTAACATAACTGTTTAGACTTGAAAATATTTTCACAGAAAACTTGGGGTTTTGGGGTCAGTTACTGTCACCTCAAAACATTTTAAGTCTCAGATGACAGGTTCAACATCAGTTGGAAAAGGTGGTCTTGTTGTTTTGGGCACTTGAATGGGACTCAGCAGACTCAAGCTGAATTTCAATCTCTTCTACTGACTCTTTGTGTGACCTTGGGTAAAAAGTTGTATCTCCAAAGATTTTTGAGTACAAATAGTTCCATTTACACAGTCACTTGGATAGTTTTCCTGTTTGCCACTCAGTATCCTTTCTGTGGAAGGAGGAATCTGGTACATAGAGAAAAATGAAACCCAGCAGTTCCTGAGGTATCCAAAATCATGCACAATTAGTGGGTATAGGATTTCTACTTAAAAATTATTAACTGATGCACAACATGTTTTCAAACCAAAGGCACTGTTATGGTGTTAGATGTACTACTCACCTCTAAACCATAAATAGGAAACAAGTCTTTCAGTGCTGATGTGCAATTTCCAATTTTTCCCTAACTTCTGCCACTGTTTTTTTGTCCCTTGCAGAAACAAAACTGCAAGAAAGAAAGCAAACATGAACTGCACATTTTCAAGCTCTTGGGTTGGAAGGGACCTTAAAGACTATCTTGTTCCAACCCCTTGCCATAGGCAGGGACACCTTCCACTATCCCAGGTTACTCCAAACCTCACCCAACCTGGCTTTGAACACTTCCAGGGATGGGGCAGCCACAGCTTCTCTGGGCAACCTGTGCTGGGGCCTCACCACCCTCACAGGGAAGGATTTCTTAAAATATCCAATCTAAACTGATTCTCTGTCAGTTTGAAGCCATTCCCCCTCGTTCTATCACTCCAGGCCCTTGTAAAAATTTTCTCTCAGTCTTTGTTGTTGGCTCCCTTCAGGTACTGGAAGGCCCCAATTAGGCCTTCTCCAGGATGAAAAATCCTAGTTCTCCCAGTTTTTCTTCATAGTAGAGGTGCTCCATCCCTCTGATCATCTCTGTGGCCTCCTCTGGACTTACTCCAAGAGGTCCATGTCCTTCCTGTGCTGGAGACTCCAGAGCTGGAGATGGCACTGTAGGTGGGATATATAGTGTGTATATACTATATAATAAGTATATATGGCTTTCTTTCTCCTCAAATAGGTGATCGACAGAGATAATTCCCATTAGGAATTTCCTAACTAAGACCACTGTTTACAGGAGAGACACAATCTAAGTTTTGCCCAAGGTCATTACGAATTTATTGATTAAATGTTTCTTTCATATCATAAACTATTAATTATTTTACAGAACTCGGGGGATTTTCATCCTCACAACTTTCCTACATCCTCAAAAAACAAACCCATGCATGTAGAACACTACTGATGCTGCTCACAGTGTCTCTGCAGATAAGTGAAACAAGAAATATATTCAAACCAGGGTTATAGTGACTGAAAAGAGGGTAATTGTAAAATCAGACCCAAACCCATATCTGGAGGGAAAAAATCCTTCCCAGTTTTACACTTAGAGTAACACCTGTGGCCTACACTCACCTTTAAAGTAGCTGACCTGGCTCCTGACATCATCACACTTAAACATTTAAAAATTAGAAATCATAGTTTTTAATATATTTTCCTCTTTCCTTTTTAAATGTATTTCAGTGCCCTTTACACTCAGATTTTCATGCTTGTTCTGCCTAACCTAGTGATTGTCAATCATTAAAAAAAAAAAAAAACAAAAACATTGAGGTTCTTCATACAAAGTGTATATTTCTAGGAACAGTTACCCTAATAAAACTATTCCCAAATATTGTGAGATAATGCCTTTGCTCTGAAATGCTGGAATAAGTCATAAAACCATGATGACATGCTCTTACTGGAGTAGATAGATAATAATAATTAGTGGAGAAGACGGTTTTATTTCCTGTCAGAAAAGAGCATTTTACCTCTTTGTCCCCACTTTTACTGCCTGTGAAAATGATACATCACTATTTTGTGTAGGAATTGCAAGGCCAAGGCAAAACTTGACTTAGCACCAAGAATTTCAGGCTTCACTCCTGAGAGCTGAGTTTGGCTTGTTTATAATTCCATCACATGAAAACAACACTGATTAACCCTGCCATATTTCTTTCCCTGTAAACTTCGCCTACCTTAGCTATGTAGGATGTGCATTTTTGAGGACGTGGCTTTGTTTTTGTGCTGTATTTGTGCAAGACCTAACAAAAGGAGACTTCTGTTACACACCTACCGCTATTCCCAGTGTTTGCAAAGTGCTTTAAAGCCCTCTGAGGAGCAGTGATCGATGTGCTACAAAGTATTAGCACTGCAGAGAGATCCATACTCTGCTATATACAAATGGACTGATTTTGTTGCCTTCAAAGGAGTTCAGGCATATAAAGTCAGGAATAAAATACTACACACAAAGCTATTCATTGACGCAGTGAGACAGCTCCAGCCACCTCCCAGATTTTAAAATCTAGATGTAAGCATAAATGTAAAAAAAAATCCAACAAACTTGATTTGAGGGAGGCTTTTTTTAGAAGCTCTCAACACTTAGGAGAGGGATTTTCTTCCCCAAACAGCCTTCTCTAGTAATATCAGAGTAAGCAGCTTTCAGCTGCTTACTCTGATATTACTCTCAGCCTGCTCTTTGCCAGAACATCCCTCTCTGCTTCTCTTCCTTCCAAAAGGGAGTCCGGGCGCTCTCCCATCCTGAGGAATCTGCTCTGATTACACGGGAGCCGGCAAAGAGGACGGCAGCGTTTCAGCATCAAGGCTTCCCACAGGAGGCATTACACCTTCAAAAGGGGAGAGGCAGGAGGGGAAGGGGGGAGGGGGGCAGCAGGGGAAGGAGGACGGATGCGGAGTGGCAAGGCACCCGGAATGTCACTTACAGTCGGTTGGCCACAGTTGTCAGGGTTCACTTCCATTAAGCTTTGTGTCAGTTCAGAAACTTTACACATGAGGCTGTGTGAAGCGTTCTGCCACTGCTGACTGCCCGGGGCTAGCCCACAGTACCTATCTTGTCACTGGTTTTCCAGAAAACCTCTCTGAGAATTAGTTGCATATGTTGGCCAGGCGAGGTTTTGTCTCTTATTTGTTAGCTTGGGACCGTATTTTTAAAATTATTATTATTATTATAATGTATGCATGTTGTTGTTTGTTTGTTTTGGTTTTTTTTTTTTTAGTGAAGGGGGTAGGGCTTGGTTTGGGGGTTTAAGGAAGAGTTGATTGATACAAAATACTGAAAAGGTTAACTGAACATGTAGTATGAGGAAAAAGAGGGGTGATGGTAAAGAGGTGAGTTTTATCACGAAGAAAAGTCCCCACTATGCACTTTTAGCTAAGGCTGTAAAAAAAAGCATCAAAAGTGACTGTAAAAATGTGATGGGATCTGTTCTGAGACTGTATTTCATCTACCCTGAAAATGTAGAGATTATTATTATTAAGAATAACTCAAATCTAGGTTGTATTCAAGAAAAAAAAAAAAGAGTACATTTCTATATAAATTCTCTGTAACAAATTTGGCAAAGTCTCATAATCTCTAGTCCTGGTTTTTGTGACACATTTCAATTTACAAGATTCTGTTGGAAATGCAACACGGAAGAGAGGAAACAATCTAGGAAGCTCCTGGAGTGTGTGGAAGATAATTCCCTGACAGAGCTGCTGAGGGATCCAACTAGGGAAGGTGCCTGTTGGACCTGCTGTTTGTGAACAGAGAAGGACTCGGGGGGTGGGTGATGTGGTGGTCAGAGGCTGTTTGGGCACAGCAGTCATGAAGTGAGTTTTCACCTCTTGGAGAATTGAGGAGTCCTCAGAACTACTGCCTTGGACTTCCAGAAGGCAGATTTGGGCTGGTTTAAATCGTTGAGAGAGTCCCTTGGGAAGCAAGGGACTCTGAAGAGCAGAGTCCAGAAAAGCTGGACATTCTTCAAGGACATCCTAAAGCTGAAGGAGAAGTCTGTCCCCACGTACCTAAACACAAACCAGTAGGGAAGAAGGCTGGCCCACCTGAACAGAGAGCTCTGACTGGAACTCAGGGAGAAAAAGCTAAGGGATGGAAACTAATTTTTTTTTTTTTAAATATATATATTGTTGCAGTATTTGATCAATCTGAAACAATTACACAATGGCTGTGTGCGCACCAAAGTTTGGAGTTTTCTCTCTAGAAAACTTTAAGCTTGATTCTGCATTGTTTTTGTCCCATTTCGCTTTGAATGCTCAGTTAGAAGGGAATGTAATTTTATTATAAGTTACTTGTTCCCACCCTGTGATTAAGGAATAATGATTACAATAGCCTCTTCTACGCACTGTCCAAATAATAAGAAACTATTCTAGAAAAATATGCTTAGACTCTGCAGAAACAGAGCCTGGGGATGCCAAACTGAACTTTGTGGGATGTCCAAGCACCAAGATCTGTGCTCGCACTGATCTTCCAATATTTCCCTCCTGCTTTGGATTTTCTCATGTCTCAGCCAATACAAAGGTTGGAAAAGAGATAGGAGGAAAGCAGAAATACAGGTCTCCATTTAGAGGGTAAACCTGTGACCTAGAAGGGCTGTGTTTAAGTTCAAGAGCTGTCCTGGACAAGTTGACATGTGCATAGTAAAGAAGGTATTTATCTCAGGAATTTAAGTAGGGGCTCAAGCTGTTTGCAGAAAAGGGGTCTGACACTGGCTCCCTCCATGCCTTTAAATAAATATATCTCTGATCTACACTTCATTTTCCTTGGCTGATAGTAACCAGCTAACATTTATGGATCAAGCTGAAAACAGTTTTTTCTCTGATTATAAACCTTAGGGTGCAAACTTTGTCTCCATCTCTGATCTCTGCCTCACATCTCACCAGTCAGGCTGCTTATGTTTAACAAG
The DNA here is from genome assembly GCF_003031625.1 of Empidonax traillii. Lineage (NCBI taxonomy): Eukaryota > Metazoa > Chordata > Aves > Passeriformes > Tyrannidae > Empidonax > Empidonax traillii. The sequence continues at coordinate 55,801 of NW_020956219.1, forward strand.
TGAATAATTAGGCTAGCAAAAACAAAGTTAAACCTTTTTTTTTTTTTTTGTAATATCACAATTTCATAATTCCCTGCTCCAAGGAAACACTTCTGTTACGCTTCTCAAAAAAGCAAACATTTTTTTTTTAATTTATTTTAAGTTGCTCTTTTAGGTTTCATCTCCCAGGCTTTTTTTTATTTTCCCTTCCTCAGGCTTTGTTTTTGAGTTGCACAAAAAGGAAAAAGGGTACGAAAGGAAAAAAGGGCAGAGAAGAAAAGAGAGAAAATGAAAGCTGAAAATTTGCCAGCCAAATGTTTTCAAAACATAACATTTGAACACTGAACATAACTTTCTTTCTCCTACAAGTCCTAGCCCAGCTTCTTTAAACTTCCAGGTGGTGTAATGGCTCAAAAGTCAGAGCTGTCTTTGGGTTTGTTTAGCACGGAGAATAGACACCCATGTGGGGACATGGATGAGTGTGCCTGGTGGGAACATGGTGCTTCTACTGATGTTGCTGCATTCTGAAATGGGCAGTGAGGAGGAGACCCAGCAAGCCTCTGATACAGGGCTTTGTTCCTACCCCATCTCCTCCTGCTCCCTTTCCCACTCACCAAAGCCCTGAAACGACCAAAATAAATTTTAGGGCAGTACCTTGATGCCTGGACCGTGACTCAGGCTCATGGTGTTGCCTTCCTTGTGCAAGCAGCAGCTCTTCCTCTAGGTCTGCACAATAAATAATGGAGTGGGTGCCTTGGAGGGGTATTCCTGTGACCTCGTGGTCTTGACGGTTGTGGTTATACCAGCAAATAGAATGGGCTGGGGGCTCTCCCTTGGGTTCTGCTAAGCTCTCAGCCTCCAAAATAGGTCAGCTGCCTCCAGTCTGCCTTTTGGGAATGGTCTCTACTCTCTGCTAACCCTGGTCTGTGCCCTGGCTGTGCTGAGACATCACAGTGTGGATGATCAGACACAAAGCCTGTGCCCTCACCTTGTTTATACAATAAGTCATGGCCTGAAGATTGTCTCAGCAGGGGTGGGGGAGAACAGACATCTCCAACTTGGGGTTCATCCCTCCTGTTTTTAGGTTTAGGAGGGGATTGTCTGAGGCAAAATATGCTGATCCCTGTCTGTCAGCAGTTTATTGCCAGGCTTTGTGTCTAGAACAGGCATCTGCTTCGCCTCTGCCCTCAGTGGACAAAAACAGGGGGAAAGGTTTAAATTTATCAATCTTCAGACCAAAAAAATGTCTTATATGGTTACATGGTCTGAGTTACCTTCTGAAAGCTTCCCTTCCTATTAAAGAGGGAAATCCTAAGTGCTCTTATTTCAAATAATTGAAGTTAGGAAGATGGATCCAACCTGTTAAGAGTTGCTATAACACCATAGCTAAAAAATCTGGACTCTTCAATCATGAGCCAGGACTTCTATAAAAATGGATACCATAAGGTGACATCCACCCTGTGACATCTCTGGGCTCTCTACAATCAATAGTCAGAAAGAGACACTCCTAGGATATCTTTATCACCCTGCAGAAGACATTTGGGACATGGTAGATGAGTTATCCTTCAGAAATGTGGTGTTGGTTTTTTTGGGCTTGGTGGTGGTTTTTTGGTTTTGGTTATTTGTGTTTTTGGTTTTTTTTTATTAGTGGTCAAGAAAGCCCCGGGTGAGTGAATCCCCTCTACTCAAATACAAGGCTTTACTTTTTAGATGGTTAATATTGTGTTAAATGGATCATGTCCAGAAAGACTGACCTGTTCCAAGAAGTTGACTATAATTTTTAATCAGGTAGCCAAAGTTGTGGCTGCCACATCCCTGGAAGTGTTCAAGGCCAGATTGGAGAGGGCTTGAAACAATGTGGTCTAGTGGAAGGTGTCCTTGCCCATGGCAGAGGTTGGAACAGGATGATCTTTAAGGTTCCTTCTAACCCAAACCATCCCATTACTCCATAATTTGTGTACAAACTCCACAGAATATGTGTACATTCAGAGCAAAAAAGAAGTCTCTGACTTATTTGACTAAAAAGATCAAACATTTTCAAATATCTCACCCTGTTTTGAACTGCAAATCCTGGGGAATGGCTGAACTTTACAGAAGACCATGAATCAGTATGTGAGGAAGTCTGTTATTCTCAGCTTTCCTCTGGGATTGTGCCATAGCATGTCTGAATGAAAGATCACTCCTTTTGAGGAAAGTGTCAAGCTGCACTGCAATTTTCTGACATAAAAAAATTCCAGGGAAAACCAACCTAAAATAGTGGGTAAACCCAGGTGGGCTTGAGTTTCCTTATGTCTCAGCTACATACTTCGATAGAAGAATGGAGATGTGAGGGCGAAGTTTAGTTGGCAGATCAATGGAGATGCACTACAAAAAAAAAAAAAAAGTCCAGGCATGGAGTTTATCAGTATCATAATGACTGAGAGAGATGTCAGAGGCACTGGTGCATCTCTAAACCATGGTATGTTAGTGTGAGATTATAAACATGGATGAAACAATTCAAGGAAGACCCCTTTTTATTTCTCTGTAACCCACCGGGGAGCTAAAGAGGTTCCTTGTTCTGTGCTCTTAATCCAGATCAAACGTGTGTGTCCAGTCACTGTTAGTTATCACTAAAACAGATCCACTTCTAGAACCTTACAACTTTCACAGGTACATTCTTTTTCATTATGGTGGAATTAAAACAACAACCTTGCAAAAGGAGCTTTTGCCCCTCGACTCAGCCCAGAAGTGTTTGGGTTCATGTGAGCCGAAGGCAGTTGCTAGTGGGGCCTCTGGGTTTTAAGCCAGCTGGGACAAAAATTTTCTGGAGATGTCTAGATGTGTCTTACTAAGATGAATATTTCAGCCTCAAAAAAACCAAGCAAACAAACAAAACCAAAACAAACAAAACCAAAACACAATAAACCCCCAACCAACCAAAACTCTAATGCTGCCTTATTCTAGGCTACAGGAAAGACTGATACTGCTTGTTATTATCTTTCTTTGAAAACCAAGGTTCATGAATGTTTTGTGAGATCACCTGGGAAATACCAGAACTATCCCAGTCCTTTGGAGAGGAAAACAGCAGAAGTGACCTCAAAGAATGTAGTTTTGAGCTACTTATTTGTCAGTAATTAGGCAAAAGTTAAAGTGGACTAACTCTTCTTAGGAAGAATGGGGCATTTTAAATTTTTCTTTACACAATGTGCTTGACGGGGGAGCTTTATAGTGTAATATAATAATGGATAACCTTTTTATTTGGGGGGTTTATGATTTATATTTTCAAATGTGAGAAAGGCACCAGAATTTTGAGGCAGGGTCATTTTAGCCTTCTGCGTTAAATCAGAAGAGACTGATAAAAATGTTAAAAGTAATGGGGAGGTTTTGAAAAGCCCAAGAGGGATTCAGTTTGCTCACTTTCACAGCTTTAATGGGAATGGTAAACCTAATTGTGTTTTTTTAAGGTTTTCTCCCCATTACAACTAAAGAAATATTTACTGAAAATAAGATTAAGAACTGGTGTTAGTTTTTCATGTGCTGCATCTATCACTTATGGGTTTCATATGACACGAGTATTGTCCTTTGACAAAAAAATTATTTTGGTGTTCTTAGTAGAAAATCTATGCTTAATTCCTATGGAAGAGGGTTGATTATAAGCATAAACACAGATTTATGCTTGGACTAAGGCCGTTGCAATTAAACAGACTGTATTTTTCCCCCATTTGGGACCTGTGAGTGTTAGTATAAGCATTCAAGTAATTTTGCAGGGCAAAACAACAATGAATGAAGACCTATGACTTCTGGATTCTGTTCCTGGCTTAGCCAGATGGCACAGGTGAAATTTTAGCTGAAAATTAAACCCTCTATAAAATGAAGGCAATGCTACCTATCTCCTTTGCAGAACACCTTGCAATCTCTTGAGGATCAGCAGCAAGCAGGAATATTGTTACACGGCAAGGCAGTGTGCTGAACTGACACCGAGTACAAAAACAGAGGCTCACTCATTAAAACTCCAAGTGCTCTTTAATTATTGGGGATATAATTGCAATAACAAATAACTCCCCACTGTGGTCCCATTATCCAGTCCTTTCTTCAATGCTTGAAGTGTGTAAGGTGCGGATTGCAAGCCACTGACGTCCTGAAGGGAGAGATCAGAAAGGTTTTAAGTTGTTGGAGGTGTCATCGAGGCTCTGGCAAAATAAGGGCTGAGGTGAGGAAACTCTGTGGATGCAGTCAGGTTTCAGATTGCAGAGGTATTTTAGTCTCCTTTCAGAAAAGCAGCTGGATACTGTATATTACACAAGCTCATGTACAAAGGGAAAGGTATGGAAATTAACTTTCTCTCTGGCTATGATAAACTACCAAGGGAAATTCATAGCAAATCTGTCTGCTATAGTTAGGGCTGAGACAGAGCCATTACAGAAAAATAAATAGTGGCAATGGTCAAAAGAATGTCAAGATGCTTTCAAGTTGGCTAAACAGACACTTATATCCTCCAGGGGTTTAGTGCACTTTGTCCCGTCCCTGCCAATCTGTTAAGCTACTGATGCTTCACTGTATGAGGTCAGGAGTGGTGATTTCTCACATAATACCAAGCAGCCCAGAAAAGCCTGTAGCATTTGCATTGAAAATGCTTCTTAGGGAGGAAAGGGGCTATGCACAGATGAGGTGAAGAGAGGTGGTGAGGAGGAACTCACAGAGACTGCGTACAGTGTAGCAAAAGCTCAGCAGAATACACAGCCCACTTGATAGAAATGCTTTTGAGGCTTGATAAGGGGATTCCAGCAAAATTGATTTGAACTACCAGCATTTAAAATTGGCTTTTTGGAGGGACAAACATACATAACATTAAATGAAACAGGAAGTACTGGCGAATCACCATGTGCTTCAGTCTAAAATGTCCTGGTGTAGACCCTCAGTCATACCCAGATTTAATATATACTTGATTTTGCCATGCTGAACAATCAACAGTGGATTCAACCATCCAGAATCAATAGTACAGGTCCTTAAAACTTGAAAGAAATGAAGTCCCACGCCAGTAAACAAGGCTTCAGTCAAAAACAGTAAAGCCTGAGTAGAAAATATATGTCTATAGACACAAACTGAAGCTGGCCCACCCATCCTGCTCCATTGCCAGCTGTTACCCAGGACAGCTACCACGCCCTGAAACTATTCCTAGACCCTATGTAAGATTTGAGTTATGTCAAAGTGGATTCCCAAAATCTATCTTAGGCATAGGGGTTAGCATTGAAATAGCAGGGAAGTATTTTGGAGAGTAGCAGGGTTTGATAACATGAACACAACCAGAACATGCCAATTGGCTTCTGGAGGGAATAGTCCTTGATATTTGTTTGTTTGTTAGCAGAGATGTGTCCTCGTAATAAAGCTTTCTCAGGGTTGCTGTTGACCTCCTGTCAAGGTAGAGTTGACAAAAAAATATGTCATGAAGAAAAGCTACAGGAAGCCAGTGGTGCTGCTGTGTTTAGGTTTTGGGAAGCTCTCACAGATGAAGAATTAAGAAAAGTTTGACCTAAGTAATCAACATTACAATTGGAAGAAATGACATGACTTCTGAGTGGAGAAAAAAAAAGCTAATGATAATTCACTGGTAAGAATGACACCCAGACCCTAAATTATTACCCTTTTGCATTAAGTGTAGCTTACTCTGGCTCTGTGTGAGATAACCCTGGAATGAAAATGTCTATGAATAGTAGATTAAACTATTCATAGTAGGTACATGCAATAAGGGGGGAATAATTTGAGTATGTATTTGTTGTCAAGTACTTTTTCAAGGGAATGGTAATTTTTAAAGTATCTTTTTAGGATAACCATCAATACAGCAATATTTTCCCTTTACAGGAAACCCTTTTTCATCCTATCATCTATACGATTTTGCTCCTTTCATCAGCCATCACCTTGAGATACCAGATCAAAATATAATCCACACAGAGTGTAATCCAAAACATACTAGCTTTTAAGAGGAATCTTTTCTGGTGAGTTCCTTGATTTTTAGATCAGAACAATGGCCTACAAATCCTGAGCCAAAATCTCTTCCTTCTTCTAAGCTGGAATTACAAGATAATTTAACATGGAAAGGGCTCAGGAGGTCTCTAGTCCAACCAGCTGCTTGAAATTTTGGGGGTCAGACCAGGTTACAGTGTGAAGCTCTGTTTGAAAAGCCTCCAAGAATGGAGATTCACAGCCTCTCAGAACGAGCTGCTCCAACACCCGAGTCTCATGAGGAAACTATCTTTCATTATTCTGGTTGGAATCTCTCTTGTTTCTGGTCACACCCCCACTGTCTCTCATCCTCTCACCATGCACCATATGTGAAGAGCCTGGCTGGATACTCCTGATAATCTTCTTATAGGTTCTAAGTTGACCTCAGTTCTCCCCAGATAACCACTTCTCTGGGCTGAACAAAGCTGAACAGTCCCACGGTCTTCCAGCATCAAGCAGGCACTCCAACCCCTGAACACCTTGGTGACCATCCACTGAATATACTTTAGTTCATCAGTCTTGTATATATTAGGGGCCCCAAACTGGCTGCAGTGGTCTAGTTGTAAGCTGAGTACTGAGTAAAGAGGGATAATGCCTTTCCTCGGGCTGCTGGCTCTGCTCCTGTTCCTATAGCCAGGGATGTTGTTGTTCCTTGTTGCTGCCAGAGCTCACTGCTGACTGGGGACCAAGGATGTTGGCCACAGAGCTGCTCCTGAAGCAGTCAGTCCTAATCTTTACCACTGCAAATGGCTTTTCCTTCCTATGTGCAGGGCATTTGTCTGTGTTGAATTCCATCAGGCTCCTGTTGACTCATTAATCCTCAACTGTCTGAATCCTTAACTCAGCCTTGGACAGTATCAATGGGTCCCATCAGTTTGGTGTCATCTGACAGCTTGCTGAAGGTGCACTCCATCTCCTCCTTCAGGGTATCAACACAGGAATTAAACAGCACAAGTCCCAGGAGGGGTGGTGAGTTACTCACTGGCCTCCAGGTTGAGGATGACCCATTAACCACAATTCTCTGAGTCCAACCCTACAAACACCTTTTTTTGCCTTTCCCACTGTTCATATTCAGCTCCTCCTTCATCTCAGTCTTTCCAGAGCAGGAAATCAGTCTCCTTTTCGGTAATTTGATAGCACTTGATTAAAAAAGAAAATCTTGATCCTTAATTAAAACTCCGTGTCTTATCAGAATAGCATAATAAATGCCAGAAGTGACAATCTCAACTATCCAAAGGATTTTTTTTTTTTTTCATATTGGTGGTCTGCATTGAGCCAAAACATTTAGAATAAGAAACATACCTGGGGCAATTACTGACAATGATTTCTAAAGTCCTTGATACAGCCCAAACATCACTATCCAGGCTGTAAGTAGAGTATTTGACTCTAGATAATATCAAGTTGGTGGTAAGAAATGGTTCTGGCTGCCCAGGTTTGATGATAGACAGTTCAGCACATTGCTTAAATAGCTAGGAGCAATGCCAATTAAAGTGAAATTCTGCTCTAACACTGCCTTACAAGCCTTTTAAACAGCCTGGCAAATCACGAAACAGACTTCACTGAAATATTACAGTGTGCAGGTTTCAGAGGAACTTTGGAAGAAATTCTTTAAACCTTCATTAAAAAATACGCCTAGTATCACAAAGCATGAAAAATATTTTCTAGGCAGCTGGTTAAAAAAGGAGGGCAGCCAGGGGAAGTCTTATATGTTCATATTAAAGTCCAGAGCAGAAGGTTCAGGTTGCTGGTTCCATTACAAAAATATCCCCGTCTCTATCAAAAAAGTCTGTTTCTAAAGGGAGCTCTTTATTCACTGTGTTGAGATGGAAACACGAATTTGATATCTATGAGAGGCCAACAGGGTTAGCAAGAAAACAGAGAGAAAAAAGGACAGAAGTAACCTTTACAAAGCACTTCTCCATCTGATACTGTTGAGTAGACTTGGCTGAATAATCCTCCTCAGATATTATTCATCAGTGTGAATGCTGGCATTTTTCTCCTCCATTTCTGCAACATAATGATTTGTAAATAATTCTTATTTGCAGGTACTCTGCTAGTAAAATTGCAAATGTGGGCCATCAATACTTAAGTGTTCGCATATTGATTCTATCTTTCATTTCTTTTTTTTTTTTGTTTTTTGTTTTATTCCCCCAACTCCATGTTTCCTGCCAGATGCAACTATAAAGGAAATTCAAAGGGATGAAGCGAAAACGATATTCAAGTGCGTATTTTCTCGGAAACATTGGGAGGAGGCTGCAGCTTCTGTGGTGGGAGCGAGTGGTCCGAGGCTTAAGCAGCACATTAAATGGCTCACAGCAGCAGAAGCCAAAGCTCTGGACATTACACACACAGACTCTGATGTCTCCCAGGAAGGTTGGGATCATTAGTCCTGGTTCACTGACTTAGAGTTGGAGGTTCCTGATGAAAAGGACATAACACCAGGCTCAAGCTGAGACTAATGGGAAACAATGCGCATCTGCAGACTCTGATGTTGCTAATCCAGCTCCTGCTGAGGATGAACAATTGGAGCAAGGGAATATTCCTCAAGCACTGACAAACTGCAATTGAGGATTAGAAAAGCCCCCTGAATGTCTGAATTTGTAATATGTCTCCAAGTTGGCATTATAAACAGTTGTCCCATAAGGCAAAGAACCTTTTCTCACTAAGGAGTATTTTACCAAAAATCATAGCAGTGTTAGGATTCTGCTGGTGGTGGATTCTTTCTTCCTTTATTTTTTATCCTGCCAAATTTGGTAGGAAATTTAAAGGGGATGCTTGCTTCAGCTGCATATAAATTAGACAGAAAGAGCCCTGGTACCTCAATACAACAATTTTCAACTGCAATACTTATAATTTAGTGATATTTTATGTCACCCCACACTCCCATATGCCCTGTGTCCTCCTGAAGGCTCGAGGTAATCAAATATACAGCAAAATCTGGACACTGACCAAGTTCAGCATTCAAATATCTTTCTTGTTGCATAAATTCTTGTGTGCCAGATAGTGCCAGCACCAAAATCTGATTGTCTGCAGTCTTTCATTATTAGAAAATCTCTGGTGTGTTTTTGGCTTTCCAACTGCATGCCTCCCAGCCAATTTGCAGGCACTCTTCAGGAACTACCTTGGGCAATGACCATTTCCAGTAAGCATGCAGGATGTGCCCACCTGTTTTGGAGAGTGAGAGAGTTCAACAATGTGGATGTAGCCAGAAAATTACAGTTGATTTCTGGGAAGGAGCCACAGGACCACTTAGCCTGCCAGGGTAAACATGAACTGATTGTCCTGGGTAACGTCTCCTGCAGTTCCAAATAGTCCTAGTTTTTACTGCAGTAGTGGAGCTCTCTGGAATCAAACTGATTTGCTTTTAACTCAAATAGAAGTTATTTGACCAAGACATGTCACCAGTTGAATCATTTCACTTCCTCCTAAGCCCAACAGAGAACTTAGCCCAAACAGATTGGACCTGACATTGTAGTGATGTTGGAGTTGTAATGATCTTTCCATTTTTTAGGCTGGGTAGTGAGGTTCAATCCATTGAGAAAAAGCCCATTTCTTTTAGTTGCTTTTCACAAATGATATGAGGAGTCTTGAAGCTCTAGGTTCCATCTAATCATAGAATCACAGAATGGATTGTTTGGAAGGACCCTAAAGATTATCTATTTCCAGCACCCTGCCATGGGAAGGGACACCTTCCATTAGAAAAAAAATTATTTTTTAAATAATCTTTTTTATACTTAATCATTTTTATGCCCTCTTAAAGTCTCCTTTCAAATCTTATGTTGGGAATATGCTGGGATATCCCATATCCTGGGATAAGTTATAGTTTTAAGACAAGATGGGGGGAAAAACAAAGTCTGCTTTTACCTCTTGCTTAATCCCAAACCCACAACTTTCAGCGAAAAAAATATACTCCATGTAAATTCGTCATAAAAGGCTCCTTTGCAGTTCCATTTTACTGCAAGAGGCAATAAACAGGTTCAATCTGTTGACTCAGCTCAGCTGAATTACAAGCCTGTAACAAAATTTACAATCCAGTTTGTTTTTTTCCTTCTTAGTCTCAGATTTGGAATTTTACACCGTTCTGTAGAAAACTTATTTTCCTTTTTTTTTTTTTTTTAATAAGTAGGGATTTTTCTTTGAATGCTGAATGCTGTAGCACTGTGGTAACTAATTCTGTCTGCTCATTTTCATAGGCAAGGGATATTCTTCACAGTGTTTGTTAAAGAAGAACAAACACTTAAAGACAAAGTGGAAACAGAAAGACTGAACAACTGTTAGGTACATATTTGATATAAGCTCAAGGTTACAGATCCTACTTTGTGTCCTCTTAAAGGGAATTAATTCTGCCAAATACACATCCTGAACTCCTCTTTAGAATCAGGCTGTGATTCATCTTCTTCTGAAGCAGACATCTGATATAAATCAGTAACTAGTTCAGCTAAAGACGTTTGTTTCAGACACCTAATTTCTCATAAAAAGATAAAATTAAGGGAGTTGAGTTCCACCCTTTTCAACTAAATTTCTATCTGTTGACCCAGATTCCTAATTGTACAAACCACTCTGTAACTCCTTTTAGGAGATACACCCATTTGTACATATTGAATATCTTGCCTTTTTCTTTTTTTTCCCCTCTTCTTACACCGGTGACATCAAAAGGTAAAAAGTGCAGATCAAAGCTCCTGCAGCAGATCAAAGATAAAAGCAAAAAGAAATTCAAGAGCCACTGTCAGTTTTCTAAAATCACGGGTGGAAAAGGATCATCTCCTTCTTTTTCCTTTAATTTCAGGGAAAGCCAATAACCATCTGCAAACAATCAAGGTGTGAATCCCTGCTCTGAACCAGTAACAACAAAACTGGTGGGGTCTTGGTATTCTTACCCTTGAGGATTTTTTTTTTTTTTTTTTTTAAATTCAACCTGTGTCTTTGGTTTCAAATCCATATTCCCTTGAACCCGCAGAAACTTTTAAGATTTTTTTTCCCGTGACAAAAACCTGCCCAGCCCAATTCTACATTGAGTAAATAAACACCTTTTTTATTTGTTTTGTTCATGTTACCTGACAATTCCATTTGATGCCCCCTTGTGTTGGGAGAGCCAAGGAACAATCATTTCCTCATTTTCTCCTTGCCACTCAAGATTTTTAGAAATGTCACATTTTTCTTCAAGTGTTTTCTGCGTTTTCTTCTTTTTTTCTCCCCCTTTTTATTTTTTACCCCCAGGCAAAAAACCTTGTCTATGTAATAGTCTGACATTCTTGTTCCCACACTGTCTTCCCATTCGTGGCTTCTCCCAGAGAGAAAGCAGCAGCAAATTCTTTGTGTGGGGTGAAATAGGAAAGCAGCACAACAAAAAGAAGAGTCAATAAAAATATTCTGTTGTGATAAAAATGTCTAAGCATTTCCAGATTCAAAAGTATTAAAGTAAAATGATGACAAAATAAGAAATAGAGCATTTTGTCACCTTTCTTCCTCTGAAAATGTGTTATATTTGAAAGAAATATTTCTTAAGTTGCTTTGCTGCTCTTTCATTTTTTTGTTAGCTGTGACTCAAGGCAAAGATGATAAAAAAAATATGTAAAAATTAGGAAAAGCAAGTATTGTGATACTTGAGATTCTAGCTAGGGAAAAAAAAAGTGTTATGAATTTAATCAGACACAGTATAATTATAATAGGCCTACCCTAGTTTCTGATACTTTAAAATTTCTTGCCCCAAGAAGTCCTGTTGACTCCTATGTCCCACCCACCCCAAAGCAGGATTTTAAATTAATTCAGACTAATTGTGTCAAATTAAGGTGAGGAGTTTGCAGACAGATTGCTGAAACCAGGAAAAAATTGTTATAGAGTATTTATATAATATTAGTTAAATATAGTTTCCTTCCACTCTGGGCATCTTTTAATACATATCTTGACTTTCAGAGAGTTATTTAAGGAAAACCTCCTCTTTTCAAAAGAACCAACTCCCACATTGGTGAGACTTTTCTTCTGAAGCTGCTGGCAACAAAAACAACTTTAAAACCTCAGCTGTCATTTTTTTCAATAGTAACTCTGCACAATTCTTTCATTACACGTCAAGTAACACTGAGAACAAACTTCATGATGTTTAGTGGGGAAATTCTAATTAATGCACTGAAAAATAACATTGCTGAGGAAAGCAGGTTTAATGACTTTTTAATTTTAATTAAGTTTTTAAAATAATACTTGAAAACATGAAAATTATTTTTATAAGTATTTTTATATTACCAGACCCTGGCAAACATGGTGTTGGTGCTGGGCTGACAGTTGGATTTGCTGGTCTTAAAGGTTTTTTCCAACCTTAAACATTCTATGATTCTATGAAATTTAATCTTAAAATAACTTTTCATTTGAAAGCAGTAATTCAGAAATAGTCAATGATAAATTGTCTTTTAATTTCAAATTAAATATTTCAAATTACCCAAATTTAGTTTTAATTAAAAGTTTCAGTAGATGAACAATTACGAGATTTGGAGGTTTTATCCAACTTCAAGTTAAAAAAAAAACCCATAACACAAAAATATTTCCTGACAGTCCCTAAGATGTACTTTAGGAAGGGCATGAAGGGCCCAAGATGTAAGAGAAAAAATAAATTGATTCCTTGCACTGTATTGAACATCCAGTGTGAAATAACATTAATTCTATGCACAAAAATAACACACTGATTGATGATGATGTGGACTGAGAACCGTGATAGTTATAAAAATCCTAGGTTTAAATCCAAACTTCCTCTTTTACAGCTTCAGTCCCACTACACCAGACTGTTTACACTCAGGCCATAAAATATAGACACTCTTGTACTTGCTTTATCCTTATATGCAGGTAGGAAATAAGATGAATGTTATAAAATGGTAAAGTCAATAATAGACTTTGTTGCCCGCTTATTTTTTATTTTAACAAGGATTGTTTGCTGCCTGTAGTTCACAGGAGTTGGTTGGAGAGGAAGAAAGTGGGTGCAGGATTCCTTCATGGGAGTAATTCACTTGTTATTAAGTGGTTCTACCAGGTATATGGTGTATAAAATAAATGAGTGCAAGCAGATCCTGGAATGTTCTTATGCAAATAAATGCAAATTATCCTACTAACAAAGCAGCACTGAAGAGGGGAAAAGCCCACTCACTGGAGTTTGGCTTTTCTTGGTGATGAGCCATTAACTCCCAAATTAAAGGACACAAGGCTGCCTTGATCTGCTCCCTAATTGTGATTTATAGATTGCAAAATAATAGAACATGATAAAAATTAAAAATTAATTTCTTTTCCAGTAAATAAGTTTTTTGTTTTGTTTTGTTGGGTTTTTTTTACATGCTCTCATGGGTTCAGATTGACCAAATGATAGCAGTACAGCTATCATGAATTTAAAAGGCCAAATTTGGCTTCTTTGGCAATTCTTTTTTGGGTTCTCTAATGGTCCTGTTGCAAACCATGAGTCACCAGGATTGTTTTGTTTGTTTTGTTGGGTTTGAGGTTTTTAATTTCAGACTGAAATCAATAAAAAAATGTAAAAGTAGAGAATAATGGATATCAAAGAACTTCAAAAATATACAAAAATATACAAAAATATAGCTATCCAAATATTTTTGGTAAAAGTCTAAAGAAATGGTCATTGCAAAATGAATCTTGTAGCTACTCAGAATCTAATTCACTTTTCCAAGGATAATATTTTTAATAAGATTTTTTCATTCTATTTTTCTTTAAAAAATCTAAATTTTCTAAACATTTGATTTTGGTTTACATTTTCTTGTGCTCAAAATTTCCAGTTTTCAGATGCCAAAACCTGACTATTTTCCAGCTTAGAATTTCTCTGTGGAAATTTCTATCAAGTGAGAGTCTTCAGATGTAGCTGCAGTTCTGTCAAACTGTTATTTAACACTTGAGAGAGGAGAAAACAATCAAACCTCTTTATTTTAGCCCCAAGTGTCACTTTCAAGTCTTCTTGGATCATCTCAAATTCAAAAATTATCATCTGATGTTAGGAGCTTGAGGCAAATGACTCCTCTTGGAAATCAGGGTCATCCCAACCATCACATTTTCCTTCATGTGTATCAGGATTTACACATTAGTCAGTATTTGGCCACAGGCAGGTGAAATAAGACCAAAAGCCAACACTGGGAGAGTCATCCCAAACTTTCCTGCAACTTGAGCTCAGCCACTCTGCCTTGCTCCCACTGCATCTTCACGACATGTGTCCTCCTGGTTTCCTAATCCAGAGACAAAACAATGTCTAAAGATCTCTGCTGAGAAGCAATGAATATAAAAGCCCTTGGTAGCAGTTAAAGCATTTACTCCTTGCTGCTTCCTTGAGGGAGGATGTTCCCTGTGGTTGTTGTACTCCTGGGTGCCTTAGGCTCCGGGATGAGTAAACCAGGGAACAGATGAGAAAAGAAATCTCTCCCTTCATCCTGCCTAGGGTTCATTTGTGACCTTTGTCCTGCCTCAACTTCTTGGGTTTGTGGTTTTGTCTTTTGTGTGTGTGTGTGTGCATAAAGCCCCTGAAAAAACAGTTTTCACTTGGGTTTTCTACTTTCATGTCACCATGCTTCACTTGCTCATATTTACTCATTTTTAGGTTTGTCAGATAGGCCCCCATCAGTCTCTGAACACATTTACATAATTTAAATACAAAATGCAAACATGCTGACTAATGTCTGCCTTAAATAGACTCTCTAAGGATAAGCTAGACATGTTCCCTATCTCCAACCCCTCAGGCAAAACCTGAGAGCAGAGATGAGCTTCATGCATTGCCCTGAAAGATGGTGGATTAAAAGCTGGTTTGGGCCAAGTGAGAGAAGCAAATTCCAAAGTTCAGGGTCCTCCACTGATGATGCCTAGGCTGAAACACAAGCCTGAGAAAAATCGGGCATTTTGGGAAAAGTCCCCGAGTTAAACCTGTTCATGACATTTGAAGTACTCTGTCATGTTGGAGCAGGTACCCGTATCCTGAAGGATCATGTAATACACGCCAAATTCTTCATGGTTAAAGCTGTTTCCAGGCAAAATTTGGTGAGCTTGGGAGACTCCTGTGACTCAGAAGGCAGGAAAATGCTCTTCCTATAACCAAAATGAATGATCCCTCCACAGCTTCTCCTTTCTATGCTGTTTAATTGTCTTTTTCTTATTTCACTCTTCCATGGTTAGGTTTTCAGACACCTTCTCCTTCAGCCTTACACATCAAGGGATTAATTTCATCTAACTTCTGGCTTTTAGGACGTTGAACTTTTCTCTGAAAGAGCTGTCCATGAAGCAACCATCTCCAGAAGGATGGCCATAAAACTTCCCCGAAACAACTTTTCAAGGTGAGATGAGCTGAATCTTTGTCCATTGACCAGAGGGCAAGACTCGATGGCAGGCTGAGATCAGAGGAAAACTCTTAAAAGGCTGCAGCTGGATAAGAGGAATTCCACAGCGTTTCTGGATAGATGAGGAAGGGTCTTACTCTGGGAGGTCATGAAGAGCCTTGCACAGGAGTGATCTGCTGGAAGCTGATCACAGAATAACAGGATATCCTGAGTTGGAAGGGACCCAAAAGGATCATCAAGTCCAGCTCCTAATAACAATATCCTGTAATAACAACCCTGATAATTTTGAAGGAAGTATTTAGGTATTCTATAAACATATATTAAGGTAGTTTTTCTCTCTGATATATTCAAAAGGCTTAGAAAAAAAGGAGAAACAGGACATTAATTATACCCAAGGAATTATGATACAGATCTTGAAAACTAGTCAGCCTGAGTCCTGGCAGAAATGGACATTCCCACATCCAAGAGAACATCTGGAAAGCTTTCTCCTCACCTTGGTTTCCTTTTGCATATATGAAAAATCTCAGGCACCCCCTTGGAGAAAGTAAACACTTAAAACGTGTAGCATATCTTGTGGTATGAACTACCAATCTTTTTAAGGAAATTTTTAGGCAGTACCTAAATGAAAGCAAGACCATATGAGTTAGCCAGTAGTAAGACTATAGAGTTAGTAAGACTATAATAATAATAAGTTCTAGTGGCCATTGATGGTTATAAAGTGTCTGATTTTATGATTTTTCTGTATTTTATTTTATTTTCATTAGATCTTGATTTTAATCACTGCCTTGCATCTGCAGTGCTACAATTTGTTTTGTCTCCTTCATTTTCTTGAGCTGTTCATCTTTCAAATTTCTGCTAATGAAGCAACTAAACAATCAATTGTTTCTATCTTTGTAACTATAATTTTCTTAATTTTGGTGTAAGCAAAATTGTTTCTTGATAGAGTACTGAGCCCCCACCAGTGCTGCTGGAAACATTGTCGGAATACTTATTGATGCATTTGGCTTCCCCTGAATGGTGTGTTCGGAAATCAGCATCACCATATGAGCACAGGAAAAAAATAAAAATACTCCTCAGCATCCTCATTGTTTGGTTTTTTGACAGATATGAACCAAATTCCCCTGGAGTAAGCCTGCAGGGTTCCACACAAACAGAGTTTTACACAGACTCTGAAATTCAGGAAATAACTTTATGGAGGCTGGCAACTTTCGACCTGTCTGGTTAAAGGAGTCAGAACAACTTCCTGATGATTTTATAATCCCACTGAGGCATTTTTGTTGTCATAATAAAACCAAGAAATTCTTCTCTGTTGCTCATTTGATTAAATAATGAAGCCTGTTGTGTTGCAAAGAACGGTTTGGTCCTGTTTCCCTCAAGCCAGTCCAGGTTCTACCCTTTTCTTTAATAACACAGGGAGGAGGAAAAAGCAAAGGGTTCAGCCTGGTGGTTTCTTCTGGGAATAAGTCTCAATGAAGTGCATAAACAAATTCTAAACAGCTTAAAATCTCAGAAAACACTTTAAATGTCCTAAGTGACTCTGAGTATAAAAGGTATAAAAACTCTGGAAAGGAGGTATCCTCAGATCCTGTGTTGTCAGTGGTTCAGGTTCATGTAGCTGAAAAGAGAAAAACAAAAAGTAAAGCATCAGCTGGAAGTTAGTCAAGCAATTAAAGGCAGAGATCTGAAATAGCCTCGCTCAAAAATGGGACAAATCACCAAAAAAAAAGTGATAAATTGTTCCCTTTCCTAGAGACTTCAGCTTAAAACCATCAGCTTTTCCTGGAAAAGTGCTGTGGCTGCACACAAGCTACCAGATTCTAGATGAGAATTGCCAAACACAATTCCAATTCAGAAAGTCCCAGGCAAACATACCCCAAAGGTAATTCATCCTGTGCACTCTTCCTTCTAAGGATTGATACCTACTTTTGAAAGTAACAATCCTCCTCCACTGGCTCGAAGTGAAACCCAGAGAGGTAAATTTGCTTGGATAGCTCAGTGTACCTGGCTAATGCAAATATTTTTCTATTTTGTTTTGCTTGAAATGATAGCAATGATTTAAAAAAAAAAAATTGCTGAAACTCATGAAGTGATATATTAAAAGTCACAGGACAAGGAAATGGCAACAAGAGAACCCAGATCGATGTAATTGATTATGAGAACAGCTGGAGCTGCAGTGCAGAGAGAACAGGTAGAACAAACCATCTTACCAGGGAGCTGATACAACATTGCAGCTCTATTTAAAAGCCTCCATTTAAAACTAAAATTAAAATATGTAATAAAAAGGCATACATTCACCAAAAAAACCCTACACAAACAAGCAAATAAACCAAATATCTTTTGCTCTGTTTGATTAGGCAGGTCTCTGATATCAACAGAGACTCAACTTGAGAATTCAACCCGAAGACATAAATCTTTAAGATGCCAAGTTTTATTTGTTCACTAACTGTAAAACTGTTTATTACAGCAGCATGACGTAGAAGAAGCTCCTGAGAACTGGAAATACAGTGAGAAAGGCTCGTATCCAACAAGAAGGGCAAGGAAATTTTTGATTCTGCAACAAGGTTTTATAATTGCCCCTACTAAAAGACAACTTAATAGAGTGAGCAGAAAGAATAACCTGTGTTCACATACAAATTTCATTTACGGGGGAGTTTACTTATTTCTTTTAGTCAGAAGGATGATAATTAAGTCTAAGAATGAACACAGCTACACCCTAGTACAGAGATGCTGCACTAGAGTATTCCCCTTTTGGGAGCAAACCATATTGGATAAATAGTTCTATTACTGTGCTCTGGCTGGGGAGGCTGCCCTGATGCAATTACACTGGTATAATTGGTAGTGCTTTGGTGTAGAGGCAAGGCTTCATTGTGGATAATTTGTTGACAAAATGATTAATCATTTATCATTTGACAGTTAATCTGGAAGTCTATTAATTCACTTCTTCCTCCTCCCCAGTCTCCATCCCCAGCACTCACACACACATACCCCAGTCTGGACCAATAATCCAGACTGGTGGGCCACTGGCAGACTCACCGTGGGGAATTGAGATCTATGTTGCTTTTAAACTCATTTGCCTGGTACTGGAGAGACCAAATCTGCCTTTATTTTTTATTTTTTCTTTTGCCCTGATTTCCCATTTTAATGTACAGCTTTCAAGTCTGGTATGTTCAGCACAAAAACTGGCCTCCTGACCTTGTCTTTCAAGCTGATGGATGAGGCAATATCTGACCAATCACATTTTTAGTTGCAAGCCCTGTGTAAATGGAATATTTCTCAGGATGTGGATACAAGTCAGTAATATTTCCCTTTATGTTTAAATGGCTTTTTAGCCAGTTAGAGATTAAGTGGTGAATATAAAGGGAGAGACCAAAAAAAAAAAAAAAAAACCCACTTTAAAAGGTGTTAAATTTATCATGTGCCATAAAAGAAAAGATATCTAATAAGCCACCAGTACTTCTTGGGTGGTTTTTCAGTTTCGTTTTACACTTTTGAGATTAAAAGATACATGCAAAAATATGTACAAAGTACCTTTTAGAAACTTTGGAAGAGGTCAAGGAGAAAATAGCTGGATTTCAAAAGCTGAACTTTTCAAGGATTTTCTCTGATTTCTCTAAAACAAGATAGCCTCCTCCTCCTCTTAATAGTTCTTCAATGCCTTTTTGGTAGCCAAAATCTTTGTTCTTTTTTTTTTTTTTTTTTTTTTTTTTTAAAGTAGCTTTGTAAAAGAAGAACTAAAAATTAATTATGGCTATGGAACTTTCGCACAGAAGAGTTTAAAAAGCACAGACGTAAAGAAGGGAAAAAGATGAGGGCCCATTTATCTCATATTGACAGGACTAGCTTCAAAAGATGACCTTGAATCATAATCATCCTAATGAGCTGAAAATATTTCACTTTAACAAGTGAAACTATAATCAAATCAGTTTCTGAAAGCTCTACTAATGAGCATTTCCTTTGATGAAAACATGGTTCACTGTCTTAGTCTGCAGGAGGTGCACTACAGTAAGAGGCCAGCTCATGACAACTCATTAGCTGACCTGGGGAGAGACTAATTTGAATGCTTTTGATAAAAATTTCAAGGCTTTTTACTTAAATTACAATTTATGCACTTTTATAAATAGTCTAATTTTTATAAGTTGGGGGAAACGGGTTAGGAAGACTTCAAAGTCATGGAACAAAGTTTGTTTACAACATTTATTCTGTAGGATCTACAGAACTTTCAGGGGAGAATATTTTTAGCTAGTACTTTTTTTCTCCTTCATAAAAAACAAATGCTCTGAATTCAACCAATTCTTATGTTTGTTTATGCACAGAAGAAGAGGTCTGCCCTACCCAGCTCCCTTATTTCCTGACTGATGAAAACACTTTAAACTTTATAGCATTTAGCACTGGCAATATTTAAAGTCACTATTATTTACTGTGAGCTACTATATCAATTATCTCCAGAAAAACAGGCTTGTCTCATTAGGAATCTCAGTAATTCATTCAATTTCTTTAAACTAGTGGCAGAACTTAAATGAGAAACGATTACACAAATCTGGTTTACTACCGTTCAGCCCCCCTCCAGGGCTTATTCATTAGGATTATTCATCATTTTAACTCCTGCTCTGCTCCACACAGAGAAACAGTTTTCTTTTTCTTCCCTGCATGGCAGTGTTGCTGTCAAAGCTGCACTTCACACTGAAGTGTTCCCCAGCTGTTTTAAGTTTCACTCCCAGTCAGATCTTGGTTTTCAGAGAGTTTTCTTTTCCCTCTCTAGCGCTGCCTTTGCTCCAGACTTTCAAGGCTGTTCGACTTGTGTGTGTGTGTGTTATGTGTCAGTGTGCTCCCCTCAGCCTCTGTGTGCTGCAGAAACTACACTGAGATGTACAGCCTGTGCAGCTTGTCAGTGTTTAACAGGCTATCCTTACTCTGACTGAAGAAGAGAACGTGATACTTCCAGTTTATGTTCCACTCAGTAGGTGACTTTTCTGTAGTACACACAGTAAAGGCTTTGTACATTGAGTATAAGAGAAGTTATACTTTATACTGTGTCTGCTCCATCCCTGGGAGTGTTCAAGGCCAGGTTGGAAGGGGCTTGGAGTAACCTGGTCTGGTGGGAGGTGTCCCTGCCCACGGCAGGGGGTTGGAACTGGATGGTCTTTGAGGGCCCTTCCAACCCAAATCATTCTGTGGTTCTATGAGTTCAGAGGTCCAGCATAAATCCATGTTGGCTGCCTGGGATATACATTGTAGACCTCAAGGTGTCTCAGGTCAACTCGTTAGTTGTGGAACCAGCTGCAAAGATCAATGAAAATGCACTTTATTATTAGCGTGTTGCTGTTGGAAATTGTGGTCTGGATTCAAAACTCGCTGAGGGGATCTCCCTGCTGTGCCCCACTAACAGTCATTAAGGCTGAAAAAGACCTCCAAAATCATTAAACCAAACCTTTACTAACACCATGACCTCTAAACCAAGTCCTTTAGTGCCATGTCTACTTGTTTTTTACACTTCCACGAATGGTGACTCCATGGTTTCCCTGGGCAGTCTGATCTTGACCCTTCACTTGGTGAAGAAATTTCTCCTAATATTCAGTCAAAATTTCCCATGGTGTAACTTGAAGGCATTTCCTGCTGTCCTGTAGCTACTTAACTGAGAGAAGAGGCCAATCCCCACTGGGCTACATCCTCCTTTCATATAGTTGTAGAGAGCAAGAGGGTTCCCTGAGCCTCCTTTTTCTCCAGGCTCATCCCCTCCTCAGTAATGCTCCTCATTACATTGCTATTTGGATAAGGCTTTTCGGTGGTTGTAGTAATGTGATGACCCACAGCTTTGGCATTTGCAAGTGCTATCAGCAAAGCTAGTCTTTAAAAACTATTAGAATATGTAATAGAAATGGTGAAATAAAAAAATTGTGAAAGAAAATGGAACCAGTGCTTGAAGTAAATTATTCTTTTTATTTGCAATCTTGTTAAACACTAAGAACACAAACTGATCTGAGCTTGAAGGTCATAGAAATTAATAGTGTTGTGCTCCTGGTCCCCAACTCAAACAAACAAACAAACAAAAGAAAAGAAAACCAAACCCAAACAACTGCCGGCTTTGATTTTGAATAATTTCCATTTTGGAGGAGGTCTCATAGGATTTTAATGAATTTGGACAAGGCAAAGCAGAGAAAGATGCTCTATGAGCTTGAAGTGCATTGTAGAGGAGCAAACGCACCGACTCATCTCTGCGCAACCAGAATATGACAGGGGGGAACGTAAAAATGTAAAAACAAATCATCATTCATTGGACTTGTAAATTCCTGTACTTTTGGAGTTGCTTTCACAAAGTATGTATATTAATGGGTTTATTCTATTACAAATCAAAGGTGGGAGTGCAGCTCTACACGGGTTTTATTCAGGTTTTCTTTCAAACTTTATGTCAAGGCCAGGCTGGATGGGGCTCTGAGCAACCTGGTCTAGTGGAAGGTGTCCCTGCCCATGGCAGGGGGTTGTAATGAGGTGATCTTTGAGATCTCATCCAACTGAGACCATTCTGTGATTCTGTGAAGCTTTTGTGCAAATCATCAGGATTGAACCATTGAGAGTTGGGGGAGCTTATCACTTAAAAATTAAGCCAACACTTGGAAGCTTTAATCATTTTTTTTTAATCTCTTGGGCTCTGCAAGTCTTTGTAACAATATTTCCATCAAGGGTGAAAGAATAAAAAGTAGGAACTTTTCTTGCTCCCCTGTAGAACTATCTACTTTTTTTTTAAAGCCCTTGCAAATGTAAAATAAAAGCAGTGGTGGTTTGACAGAAGTGGGAAGCAAGTGAAGGAAAAAAAAAAATCACCGAGAAGCCTCCAGTAGCTGCAGTGGTGAAGGTGATGTGATAGGGATTCAAACTGCAGCAAGCAGGTGGATGGAAAGTGTTCCTCTCTGGAGAAAGGGGAAAGTGGACTTGCTAAAGACTCTGACTGATGATCCCTGTCAAAGTTAGTTGCTGTGACTGAGGAATTTGCCAGCTTAGCTGTCAGCTGTAGTCGTGGGCTGCAGTGTGCTGTTCTCTTACCAGAGGCAGCAGAATGGCCTTACGCTCCTGGAATATTAATTTAAAGTCCTTTTGTTACAGTTTAGGTCTTGCTAAATCTGACAGGGACTGTTAAATTGAGCCTTAAATTTACATGTGCCAATTCTTATTACTTCAGCATCTTCTTACAGTCCTCTTGGAGCTTTTGTACCTCTTGTGCCACAGTGGTGTGATGATTATATGTTCCCAGAGAAGGCATATTTTGGACTAGGGTACTTCTAATTGTAAGCAGGAATCACCCACCTCATTGAATGACAAGATCTCCTGTTACCTTCCTTTTCCTCTTTCATGAAATAGTAATAGAGGTGCACATCCTTGTTTCCTGGGAATTGCACTTTGAGCTCTGGCAGACTCCTTGCAGCCTTCCTCTGAATGTCCCTCCAAAGTAACACTGATATATCTGGTGAGAGAAGCTCTCAAGTTTATTAGAAAATCACTATCTCCTTTAAATTTTATTTCTTATTTCAGGGGTTAATTTTTGTAGTATCAAAATGGGAATTTTCCTTTGAGACTCATGAGAGCATGAAATTAAAAAAAATATCACAACATAAATAATAAAAAGAAATTTGGTTGAAACATATCTCTAATATTTTCTTTTTTTCCCTTTACAGAAGTCTTAGTGGGAGAAAAATCAAAGGATAGCAAATAGTGCAAGAAAATACAGTTAATTAGGAAAGCTTTGTGGCTGGCCCAGCATCCAGCTGTTCCAATTAAGAGAAGAAACTCTCATAAAACTGAGCAAGCAAACTCACCACAGAAAAGAAGAATGGCAGAAATATTAAAAATTCCAATTTGTGGATAAATTAATAAATAGAAAAGTTTTATGATTCATTTACAAAAATTTTTCATTGTACCTTTTGCCTTATTCTTTTTTTACCATCTTGGTTTTGGCAGAGCCTAGAATGAGCCATCAGGGAGTATCAAGAAAAAAAAAAACTCTGAATGTGCTGAAAACTTCAGAAACACTAAAAAAGAGTGCTCAGATGGACACAGAGTGAGCAGGTGTGTAGTCTTTCATAAATTCTGATGTTCTCACAAATGTTAGTACAACAGAACATTCTTCCAAACATTTATAAAAGACATCATGCTTCACCATGTAGTTTAAATAAAATAATAATATTCGAAGGAAGAATCAGAAGGAATTATGCATGACTTGCAGAGCTAATCATACAGCTTGAATAACAAACATCAAATAGTTGCAGCAAACAGCTCATGAGCAACCAAATGTCTGAAAATTATTCATCAAAATAATTCTGCTAGCACTTAATAATCATGCTGGAAAAAAAATACCACAAAGAGCAAACAAAAATGCTGCAAGTCTGTGAGCATTTAAAAACTATATTTATGCAACTGAAATATAATCAGACCAGGACATTTGGCTTCAGAGGCAGAGGACGGGGTGTGATACCGCTTCATTCCTAGGACTAACTTCACCCTATTAAAGACAAGGGATCATTTTTAGAATAAAGTTCAGTGAAAGAGCCTGAATTTATGATTCTTAGACAATTTCTCCACAAAGACCCAGCCACACAGGAAGTTGTTCCCACCCTCCACCTGCTCCATCTAAATGTCATGGAGACATTTAGATGAAAAAGCAAAGATGACGAACAGACTTAAAGGGGACTCACAGAAAAGAGGGAGAGCCCTTTTCACATGGACAAATAATAATAGGACAAGAGGGGAATGTTTTTAAACCAGAAGAGGAGAGATTTAGATTGGATATTAAAAGGAAATTCTTTGCTGTGAGGCACTGAAACAGGGGGCCTAGAGAAGTTATGGGTGCCCCATCCCTGGAAGTGCCCAAGGCCAGGCTGGATGGGGCTTGGAGCAATCTGGTTTAGTGGAAGGTGTCCCTGCCCTTGGCAGGGAGGTTGAAGTGAGATTGTTTTTAAGTTCCCTTCCAATCCAAACCATTCTGTGATTCTATAATATTCTAATTTGCTCATTTCTGAAAAAGATGATCCCAACACTGACACTCTCTTCTCTTTTCTTCTGGCTTCATGGTCCTGCATGTCCTCTATTTTCTACCAGTCTCAACCCTCACTGGAAGGATTTACTTCTTAAGACACCAATACATGGTAATCCAAGAAGCATGAATAGATCTTGCTCTTTGAAGTGTGGGACCATGAACATCAGTGCCAATATCCCTGAGGAGGAAGCAGGCTGTAGTGTACAGGTGGAAATCAGTGACCATAGGGAGGGGTAAAAGGGAATTCTTTATAACTTCGTGGCTGGCAGTGTTATCCTACCATGAAGTTTGGTCTGTGGATGCCTACAGATAAGGATGAACATTTCTTCTATAGTGAGATATTTAAGAAAAAAAATGGGGAAAAAAGAAAAAATGTTTCAAAAATGAGAATTCTGTGAATTATTTCCACCTCCATTAGTGGTGCTCAACAGTTAGGATTTAGTTACTGAGATCCTGAAAGAAATATCACTAAAAAAAGTAGTGCATAAAATGTGAATTATGTAGGAGAAGGTTTTCTGAGCAATTGGAATTTTTCATTTCCTTACATCAATATTAAAGAGAGAAGCGTACATGTATGTATGTATACACATCAACGCTAAAATGCAAACATCAAAATGTATCTGTTTATCTTTTAGGATGCAAAAGAAGACATTAGAAGGGGTATATATATGTATACAGTTATATGCATGTGTTCAGAATTAATTTAACTGAGGAGATAATTTTAATGCATAATATCTACATAATCATAATGAAGAAGTAGAAATTATTTTTAAACACTGATTTCCAGTGATTGATGTTGAAAAGTTAATTTGATATAGTCTCATTCTATGTTCTTATTAATCAAAATCATTTGTTATGGAGGGAAAAGGGATTCATTTGAAAATATTATTGTGTTGTTCATATTTATATTTATTCTGGCCTTACTCAAACTTCCCATGTCTCACTTTTATACAGTTTTTTTTCCTGATGAGTGTTCTCTTTCCTACTTATTTGCTTCTTGGCACTGGCGCATCTCTTCATGGCTGGTGTTTTAGGTGTCAATGAGTTTGACTGATGATCTGAGAAGGAGTTTATAGGGTCAGGACTGGAAAGCAGAGGCCACCTCCAAGTGCCACAAGCTGAGAGGAGCAGGAACCTGGTGGGACCTTGTCCTCCAGGTATCTCCTTTAATGCTCACATCCCTATTCACAACTCAGCTCTGTGGCTTCTCCCCAGCTGGATGATCTCCTGCTTTCCTCTCACTGCACTTTACCTGGTTCAGGTGCCTCAAACCCTGGGAGAGAAGGAATTTCAGAGGTTTGCCTGAGGGTGTGAGGCAGGAAGCCACGTCAGACAGAGCCTGCTGTCTGACCCAGCTCTAATGTTGTGGATTGCTGCCTCTAGGATGCCTGTAGCGTGTCTACAGCTGTCCACATGGTTCTGCTGGCTCTCTGAGCCTGAAATACAGTTTAGACCTAGTTAGTGGGAGCAGCACAAGAAGGGATTTGGATTCAGAAAGCCACTCTAGGGGGGGAACACATCTCTTTGAAGCTCTCTCTGAAGAGGCTTTGCTTGGCTCCCTGTTTGTCCCTCTGTCCTCATGACATTGATAGTTCAGAGAGATGTTTCCCAAAATACATTTCACACTTCAAAAGAAGAAAAAAAAGGAAAAAAAATTTTTTTCTTTTGTTTTGATCTACTTTCCCTGATAATACTGTTCTCCTCTAAGAGCGAGCTTGTTTTCTGAGCAAAAATTCAACGAAGGTTTTGAAATTGTCATCTAAGATTATTCAAGAAAGAGTGTATTGGCTTTTTCCCAATACTATGGATTGCTGTTCCTTTGGAGGGAACATATGTAGTTAAATTGTGAGGCAGGGTGGACTCCACCCAGTATATATGTATGCATGTGTATATATATATATGTCGTCTACTCTCCTCTGGTGAGATCCCACTTGCAGTGCTGCCTCTAATGGAATGTGTCTCTGCCCATGGCAGGGGGTTGGAATCAGATGATCTTTCAGGTTTCTTGCAAGCCAAACCATTCTATGATTCTATTATTTTGATTCTATGTTGGTACACCAGCTATCCCTACCTAGCATCACCTAGAAGATGAAGAAACTGAGAAAACAGGTGATGCTTACATGGAGCTGAAAATCCATTTTAGCTTGTATACTTAGTATTCCTTAGGATTTAAGGCTTTATTGATGGCCCACAGCCAGTCAGCACTAAAACTGACAGAACTGGCTAGAATTTACCTCCATGGATCTTCCTTTCTATTGCAACACCTCATGTGCTTAGGACATTTCTGCTTTTTAAAATATTTTTTATACATGTGCTTCCATAGCACATGTATCACTGGGTGTAGTGAAAATGTAGAAAACTTTAAATCAGAAAGATTTGTGCTTATTTTTTCTCTTTAAAGTGATGGTTAAATATTAATATACTTCTAAACTTTTCAATATTTGTGGTTTTTTGCATCACATTATTCAAAGTTTCAGATATCTCTTTCTACTTACCCATGGAAATGGTTGTGATCCTAGAGGAGGAAAACTAAACCTTTGTAAACTACAGAAACACTCACATCCAGACACTGTGCTTGTGTTCCCTTTGTGTACAATAAATGCAATTTTAGCCCTGTCACTTATAGGCTGCTCTGCCATTTATCTTTACTGGACATCAATTCTCTTTCATACGTAGTGAAAAGGACTGTGTGAATACTCCTCACCTGCTTCCAGTGCAACACGAGTTGTTCTCAGTATAAATCATGACAATAACACTTTTTAGCTTGTTTGAGCGACTTTGCTGGGACACAGATTAGGATATAGTGACAAAGTGCCTTCTGGCAGCAGGACTGGGGGGCATTAATCTCCAGCTGAAGGCAATAAACTGCCAAAGACACAAATGTCTGGGACAGGTAGAGCTTAGATTGCAACACCAGCAAGTGGAGTCGTGGAGGGAGGAGTAAGAGGTGGTGAGAGATTTTCCAGTCATCAGGACTGCACAGTTTTATTGTGTTTTTTTTAAATAAAATGGAAAAGAAAAATTATACCCACTTTAAATGAGATGAGCAGCTTTTTGGTCTCACCTTTTTCTGGTCTGAGTGTGAGCAAGAGGACCAAGGGGATTCCTCTGTCTTCCTCAAAGGTTGCTCACTCTTCATTTTTACACTTTTTATTTCTGAGCTCAACCTCTCTTTTTATTTAAATTTTCTTCCTATGTTACAATTTCATCACACCAACTTGAGTACTTTTAATTTTTCTTGCCATGGAAGAATTCAAATTAAATGGGTTACTGGTTAATGTTTGTGATGTTTTGTCTCTCCTTTGCCCTAGTAACACACTTCTTGTTTTACCTTGTTATTTTCTCGTGGTGTCCCCAGAACAATAATCAACAATATGTCTTTATTGTGTTTGAAAAGTTAAAAAAAAATAAATAAAAGAGAGAAAAGGAGGTAGGTTCCCTGTTTAAGACAAGTTAGATCTAAATATATATGGGATCTTCACTGATGTCCTAAAAGAAATCTAATTTTACTCTTATACTAACATCAGATACATCAGTTATGGCTTTGTTTGAAAGACTGGATAACTTGGGAACAAGCACTGAAACTTGATTGTTGATACATGGCCTGTTAGCACAGATCTGGAGCACTTTTGTCCTGGACTGGAAGACAGTCAGGAGTCCTGGGAGTAAAAATGGATGGAAAACTGTTCCCAGAAGCAGTTTACAGCCAGCCACATTGTTTTATTTCAGTAACAGGGATATGGTCAAACCATATTGACCACTCCTAGGGCCAGAGAATGTTACTTTTATTAGAATATATGTAAATTTATTCATATAGATGAAATATGTTGACCAAAAATTAGGAGCAACAATTATCGAGAGTACATTGAATGCCCAGTCAAAGGAAACAAACTTTTCCACATACGAGTTAGGGTGCACAACCAAAATAGTTTGGGATGTTAATCCTCCTTTCTTTTCTCTCCTTTCTCTCATTCCCTTTTTCATAAATAATTAGTTAACCTATGGCAAGGGGAATAACCTAAAGTTCATTTTCTAGGCTTAAATAAAACATTAGCTGGTTTGGCATTTTCAGATTTCAAAAGCTTCTTTCAAGAGGTAAAGAGATTTCTTAGATATTAAAGACTAAAGCCAGTGATAATTGCCACTGGGTTAATTGGGAATGAGAGAGAGCAAGCTTGGAACCCATTCAAATTAGTTATGGATTAATGAAGCCAAGGAAAATAATAAGTTAACACTGTAATTGATAAAGCTGTATCAAAGGCTGTATGTTTTGCTTGGGTTTTTCACCAGTTATGTGTACCCAGAATTCTCTGCTCCTGCACCAAACTATTAATAGTTGAAATCTTCATGCTCTGCAAATCCAGAATAACTTCACCTCTTTCTTCCACAAGGGCAGGATTTCATCATGCAGACAGTCATTGCTGCTGCATGGGGAGAAAGAGAACAGCTCATCACACCCTTAATCCTCTCAGAGAAATCTGTATCTCTGCTGTGCTGGAGGCAGTGCAATACACCTTGTTTAGCTCTTAGGAAATATAATATAATTCTCTCAGACAACAGTTAATTTCTAGGATTTCTCAAGAGTAAAGGGCAGATACATAGGGATTACCTCTTGTCCAGGATAAGCAAGTAAGAAGGAAAATAACTCTACCTGATAATATTATAACATGCACTGATACATGTAAGTTATTCACAGACATTTGCTGTCTAAAAGTTGCATTTCTTGTCAGAGAAGAGGGATTAGCAGGATCAGAAAATAATTTGTCTCATGGTAATGTAGCTAAAATGAACTATGTGTCTCACACCTTCGTTTGGCCTAGGAGTGATAATAAGTGTATGCTAGATACTTAATGTCTAAGTGGGAAGGAATACACACTATCCCACATACATAGAAATTAGAACCTGGGCATTGGAAAGTTAATTGTCATTGGGTTTAGATGACAAGTAACTCAGCTGGCCAGAGTTGTTTCTACACAGGACTTCTTTAAGAGTCCAACAATTTTATTTATTTCTTGTTTTATAATCAGAATTTAGAGTTATTATGTCAGATATAAACAATATAATTTGTACACATTTAGTTGGGTCAGACAAATGTCACCATGTACCCTGTATGGAGAACACCTTTAGAGATATCATCCCTTCATACATGATAATTCTCATTAGACTACATTTCAGAATCAAGGACATTTTTTAGAGGTTTCAATCCTTCTCTCTACTGTTGAGCTTTATGGGTCTTTCACTTTAATAATGTATTTCCTGTCCACACACTCCACAGAAGCCAGTGGATGTTCGAGACATGACCTTTCCTTTTCACTGTATTGCACTGACTCTGTATAGTACAGTAAAAGCTATAATTTTTCTGGAAACCCCAGAGAAAAATACGGCAGTCTGACTTCAGACACAGTGACCAGGAACACGCTTTTCCCAGCAGCACAACAAAACTAAAATAAATCCCTCCTTGGAAGTCCAGCTCATCCTCTAAATATACGTGGAATCCCAGATGTCAGAAACTGCGTGGTGACTGTGGAAACTCTGGATAAAAGAAGGACATAAAATGGGGAACATGGATCAGGTATGGGATCTGGATGAAGGGGGGAGTTCCTGGTGAAGAGGAAGTATTAAATAGAGATTACATTTCCCCTAAAGCCCTCCCTTGTACTTCTTGCTCCTATAGCCATGACAGGACTACTAAGGTTCTTTTACATCTCCAGAGCTCACTGAAGGGTTGGATATTGACATTTCACTGCTGTGGAGACCATGGAACATTCATGTCTTCAGCAGTGTTCCTTCACCAAGTTCAAATATCCTGTTCTTTATATATTGCACTCCAATTGATGGAACTTCTTGTGAGGTACTACAGGTCTTGATCTTTATTTCTTGAATTATTTACTTGTACTAACTGGGGAAAAAAAAATAAATCACCAAAATTTTCTGCACTTTTCCAGTGTTTGTTTGCAGTAAGATAAGGTTGTAGCACCTGGGCTCACCCTAAATAATCGTTTATTTATCTGTAAGTAGGTTATTTGCAGAGCAGTCACTAATCACCACCATAAGTTCGGGTGGCAGAATCTGACCCTGGAACACCACAATGCAGTTGAACAGTTGACAGCATTTAAAGACCATTGAAATCCCATTAATGGGGCTTCTGTTTAATTTGCGCTTTCAAAGAAGACTGTAGTCTTGGAAAAAAAAAATTATTATCCATCAAAGACCTTATTGAGTCATCACAATGAATATTAGTCTGGGGTAATATGTAAATCTGGGGGTCATTTGCATGACAATGCAGTCTGACCCAGCCCATGCTTCCAGCTGACAGCCCAGTCCCAACACGTAAACTGTAAACAATAAAAGGGGACAGAATGACCCAGCGGGGGTCCCGCAACACGCGACGTCCAGGGGAACAAAACATCTCCTGCAGACACAAAGCTGGATCCGTTAGTTTAATAGCACTGAAACCGGCTCAGGAGCTTTCTGGTCAAAGATCTGACACAATTTCCAAGCGAGCCCTCGACATCACTGTCATGATCTACTGTAACTTTTGGTAAGACCCAAAGAAGTTTAATGAAGCAAAATTGCTGAAAATAGAAATCTTTGCTGAATCACTAGGAGCTCCTTTTAAAAGGCTGGCCTTCTTTTTACTGAAAGCCAACTTTGCATGCTTCAAAAAGTACTCTCTTCAAAACAGTTTTCATAGAGGGATTAGGAACGGGACAGTAGAAACACATAAGCTTTAATCAATAGGTCACCCGTTAAAATTTGGCTTACAATGGCAGTGTTTGCAAGCTGCTGACATCTGTGAGCAGCATGCGTAAACTGTCAAGGCTTCATTGGTGCCAAAGAAACTAAGATAATTTACCCCAGTTTAATATCAGATCCCTGAAGTCTTCCCCTTAGTCACTGGAGAGGAAAATTTCTCTGTATGATTCGCAATTCATGAGTGGATTCATCCAAAAACTGTGACTATATTTTGGCTCCACTGAATACTGATCTCACATGCCCTTCAAATCTAAAGAATGAAAGGGCTGATATACTCTCTTGTCCATTCTCTCATCTTCCAAATCCTTTCTCTAGCCTCACTTCTTCAAAGAGGCTTTAAACTCCTACAATGCGATGTAAATGAGGAGAGGAACTTCACTGAAGTTTCCAGCACCATGGAATATGAGCAGTGTGGCTGGAGAAACAGCTCCACTGCCCTAAATGTACCCACCATGAAAAGTGGTGCCCTCTGAGCTAGTGCTGAGGTTAAATTTGACTGGAGTCATGCAACCACTCTGATGGGTTCCCTGTGTCCCTTCGGGTTGTGTGAGCAAAGGAGTCAGCGGCTGAAGGCACCTGGAGAAGGGCTAAGTATGGTATAACATGGACACCTGCCTTGCTGGTACTCTGAGTGTGCAACACACTCTGCAACTGTGTTCTACAAGACGAAATTCCCTGTATATTATCAAGGGAAGGATGTGCCACTCAGGCATGAGAACCTAAATGGTTGGTTGTCCAGGGGTATCTCTGAGATCCTGCTGTCTCCTGAGCTTGGTAACTGGACAAAGCTGGGCATGTTCTTTTACAGTCCAAAAATCTTAACTTTTTTCAGTGTTTGCAAAGGCAGTGGTCTCTTTGCTTTAAATGTGTAGAGGTGCTTCCACCCACCTTTATATCACATAGTGCTGAACGTGGCATTCCTTTCAAAGTAGGAAACCTGGGGGTTTTTGCCTTCTTGGCTCAAGGTCAGCCATGCTCAGGTCATCAAGAGATCTCAATGTTTCTGTCTTTACATCAAAACATCACTGCAAAAGTCACCATCTGAAATAAGAAATCAGCTCAGGCAGTAGCAGCTTGGACCCACCAGATGCTGTGGCTTCTCTTCTGAGTGGAGAGCAACTGGACCCGTGTCCTTGAGAAGGAAGATGGCCCTCTTTCCCACTGTGTCTGTGCTCCTACCATTGGATTATAATATGAAAGACGGACATTGTCACTCTCCTCAATAGAAAGTGTCTGTATATCTCTCCTTAATGAAGTGTGAGTCTGAACTGGTAGAGTGGTAATCTGGAAACATCTGCCAGTTCAACCGTCTCAGGGGGCGTTGCTCGCATCAAAGCAATCAGACAGGAATATTTCTGAGCATGCACAAAAGTGAAATTCAAGGAGCTTCAGAACGGTTTAAATAAGATGAGAAATACCATAATAGTATAATCTCCTCCAAAACTTGGTAGCTATTCACCAGAAAAGATAAATATAGGGTTTGGGTCTCTAACACACCCAGACTCTAGATGTTCAGAAGTCTAGCAACCTTTAGAAGGATTTATCTAGCCCAACATTGAGAAAAGTGGAGATGACCTTCACAGCTGCACCTCACCTCGTCAGTATTTCAGTCTGCACATAGAGTTTCATCAGTTTCTGGACAAAATTTGCTACTTTTTTAATTGTGTGAGAACGTTGCTGTATTTTTTTTAAACGAAATATATTTTAAAACAGTTTTTTTTGGAGAACATCTCGGCTTTTCATGCTGATCCTCCTTTTTTTGGCATTCATATTGGATTTTTTCTATGTATGTTTGCATCGTATAATCTCTAATACATGACAAAGTGCAGGTGAAGGATCCAGCCTTTTTTTTTTTTTTCCCATGTAACCAAACATTTGATTACTTTACCCTGAAAATTTTGTCAAAATTGTAACGTTCTTGAAGAAAGTTTCCTTTTGTCCAGTCAGCATTCTCCCATGTTCTTTTGGAACACTTTATTACCAGTTCTAACTAAATTCACATGAGAAAGGTAAAGGCAGCAATATGGCAAACGACGCCTATGATATTTCAGAGAACAACTGCTTGACATTTATATTAGATTTCTGGCCGACTATTACAATATCTTTGATGACTGAGATCTTGATTTAACTCCTCCTGGAGGTACGAATGCACCTTCCAGAGCCTGTGAAGATGCGGTGCCAAGGAGGAAGAGCAGATGGTGTTTGCCTTGTCCCTGCCCCCGGAGTATCACCCAAAGGGATGACAGCTTTACGCCGCACCTTGGCTCCACGGAAACCTGATGAGGGAAGATCCCATGTGGTTGAACTGAATGAACCCATATCCTGCTGCTCCTTTCATAGAGGTGTGGAAAACAAGTCTGGGAGAGGTCCCAAGGGGCTGTGCCATCCCTTCCCTGCTCCCAGCTGGCGTCAGCAGGTTCATGGTTGACGCAACGTAGTTTTGGGGGCTCTGTCAGCTGGGTGTGGTTTCATGTGCAGGGAGCGAGGGATTAAGGATTGAGAAATCTTTGTAAGAAGGTGGCATGTTAACAGCTTTCTTTCCCAAATTAGAGAATTAGAGCATTCTGGAAGACTATATTAGAGTTTGGGAGCTGCTCAACCTTAAAAAAAGGCAAGAAAAAACAAGAAGTAGTAGTACCATGACTTTAGGAGAGGAGCTCCTCATGGCGTTGATCCAGGGAAGAGGTAGGGCCTATTCCTTCATGAAGATGCTTCACATCCTGGCTTTTAGAGGTACACCCATGTTGACAACTTTGAGGTAGTTTCTACTTGTGTGCCCTCTTTGGTGTGCAGAAAGGCATTTATTCTCATTTTATAGGGAGGTGCTGAAACACTGAAGCCCCCAAATCAATACTGCAGCTGCAGGTAAGGCTGCTTGTCTGTGCTTTGTCATGCACTGACAGTCTTTCAAATACAAGGATGTCTTCTAGAGACCAATAGCTGCAGCAGTAGCCTCTCTTGTGAAGTCACTTGCTTGGGGGAAAGAATTTAAAGCCTTGTTAAAGATGCATCTTACCA
Source organism: Empidonax traillii (assembly GCF_003031625.1). NCBI lineage: Eukaryota > Metazoa > Chordata > Aves > Passeriformes > Tyrannidae > Empidonax > Empidonax traillii. The sequence goes on from NW_020956219.1 coordinate 89,863, forward strand.
GAGAAAGATAGCCTCCTAGTCGTACCCTGGACCTTTGTTTATGCCAAAAGATGGCTGAGCAAGGTTAAGTTTAAATCAGTCCACTGCAAGTAGATCCTTCCTTTACCGGTGAAAGTACAAATTGTTGGTAAGCAGGGATAAAGTGCTTAAAATAATAGGAATATTAGGAAGAAGTTCTTCCCTATAAGCATGGTGAGGCATTTGCACAGGTTTCCCAGAGAAGCTGTGGTTGCCCCGTCCCTGGAAGTGTTCAACACCAGGTTGGACGGGGCTTGGAGCAACTTGGGATAGTGAAAAGTGTCTCTGCCCATGTCAGGGGGTTGGAACAAGATAGTCTTTAAGGTCCCTTCCAACCCAAAATATTCTATGACTCTATGAAAATTAGAGTATTTCCCTCTCAATGCATCTGGAAATGACAGGAAAAATATGGTGAAGGATTGTTTTCTTGATATTTACTCTGTGCTACCAAACAAGTTAATGTTACTATGAATGAGAAAATGGTAATCCACAAAAAATTACAATCAACGCAATAAATCTGATATTTTATCTAGAAAAAAAAAAGTATCTTTTAATAATCTCCTAAAACCATCTTTATCTTTATTTTCTCTGCCTATTTAATGAATAATCAGCTTGGGTTTCAAGGTGGTGAGGCTTTAGATTGTGAACATCAGTCGCTACCTAAGGCAGGGCCTATACCTACATAGGTAGGCAGGTAAGTGGATGCACAGTCCTGGCTGAGGCTGACATTGCCACCTTTGTCAGATTCTGGGATGATGAGTGTCTGATGGTGATGGTGCTTGCAGTATCTATTTCCCTGTGTTCCTTAAAAAAAAATATATATATATATATAGTCACTATCATGTCTAATATATATGCACATGTATAAGTGTATCAACTTTCTGGAAGTGGAAATAAGCTTAAAATTGTTATAATAATCAGTATGGGCTATACTGTGCCTTAAGGCACAGCCCCAAGCAAGGGTTGGTGAATAAAATAAAAGAACAGGTTGGATTTTATTTCCTTCCCTTCATTTCCTCCCCTTCTCCGCCTTCCCCTAAGGAAAAACCGGGGGGGGTTAGGGGGGGTGGGAAAGGCTAATTGCAAAATTCTCCTCCAGCCCTTTCTGAGTGTCATCAGATCTCTGAACAGAAGCAATGAGACATTTTGGGAACTCCAGACTCCCTCTCCCTTCACATTCATCCTTTCCATTCCTCACAGGCTCCCAACTTCCTTGTCTCATTCCACCTCCCTCAGGTCACTTCCTTCTGCTGCTGCTTCAGATTGCTGGAGACATCTGGGTTCTCTTTCTGGGCAAGTGAAACCTGACAAGTCCTTGACATATTTTCCTGTATATGTCACATCTTCATTATCTCAATCCTGTTGCAGCTCTCTTTGGGCCTCTCCCCCTCCATTTTTTAACTTACCTTCTTTGGAAAGGTATTTATATCCCTGTTTGTGGTATGAAACAAGGGGCAGGTGGCAGGGTGAACTCTACTGGCTCAGCCAGCTTGTGCAGTCACACCTGTGAGCTGAGGAAGGGGATTTAATCCCCCATCTGTTGCCCACCAGTTTCTGCAAATGAAAAGCTTACAGTTATTTTTGGCTGCCACACAGGGAATTCACTTCACTACTCCTCCTTTGCTGGGGTATTTGGTATTTTTAGGCACTGGGCTGAGGGATCTAGATTACCAGCCTGCTGACTCTTGAGCTCCCCAAATAATCAGTGGAAAAAGAGAGACGAGCACACTGGAGGGAAATGTGTATCTTGGGAGTGGTGACTTACCCTCTGGAGCTGCCTGTGTCTCCCTGCAGGGACGTGCTGGAAGAATAGACTCTTTTTGCCTCCAGTTACATGTTGTGGATGTGGGTACTCATTTCAGACAGCAAACTGACAGACATGCTACATTGATTTGTTTACTCTTTTTTACGATAAAAATGATCACGTCCCATGAATCATTCAAAGTTACATGAATCGCTTTGCTGTTCTCATTGTCTGACCTTTTCCATTTGATCATTGTTGATTCTTCCATTTACAAGAAGGAATCAAAAAGCCATGCGAAGGTCAAATACAGTTTATTTTAAAATTAAAGTTCTCACAGTAAAGGAAGAAAAAAAGTTCAACTATTCGTGAGTCTTTGAGTGCACTCAGTGGGTCATGATATTCCTACATCAAACTAAGATTATTATTTTTTTATTTAACAAAAAGAAGGAGGGGGAAGGGGTGAAAAAACTAAGCCTGGAGACAGTTATTGCTGGTTCCCCAGTCACATCACTCAGCAACGTGGGATTTAAGGTGTCAGGATGACAAAGAACAGTTCAATTTGTTCTAACATTGCACCTATACTCATGTACATATTAGAAAGCTATAAAATCTCAAAAAGACACCATTTGAAATGCTCTGTGTTAAAAGGGGGCAATTAGTGGGCAAGATGAAATGAAGGTACAGTTGTAATTATTTCATATCTTGAAACAGAAAGGAAGGACTGAGATGTAATTTCACTGTTAAGGAAATGCGAGGCTTCTGGAAAAAAAAAAAGGAAACTTTTTAGAACTAATTGCTTGGCTCTAATTAGAGAATCTAACCTTTGGAGGAATAGTGGCTGTTGAAACTCCAATTTTATTTGCATATATTAATATGTACATGACAATTACACCCCCAGAGAAAGTACAGCCTGTGCCCCAAAAGCCTAGTTTTAAATTTAGAAGCAAGAAAGAGATTCTAAACAACTTAAGAACATTTCAGTGCTTCTGTAGACTTAGGATCCATTTTATGAAAACTTTGGAGTGCTGAAATGACAAGTCAAGTTGTCATTTTAGATGATGTGGAGATGCACTTGCTTATGTCTAAATGTTTGTACATAACTATCCACACCATCTGTATCTAAACACGTGCAAGTGTGAAAAAAAATTAGAATCATAAAATCATTAAGTTTGAAAAGGACCTCTAAGATCTTCAATTATATACATATATCTAAATATACAGATATACATGGAATTTCTCAATATTTAGTCTGGTTTTGCAATAGGTGTTGGTAAGGGGATTTTACTATCATACCCTGCAGTAATACAGAGATGTAGAAAACCCAATATTGTTGCCACCAAAGAATTGATTAATGTGGGTAAACATGAGAGAATTTGGGGAACTTGGTGTTGAGACCGCCAGAAAGTAAAATATCACACTGAATTTGTTGAAATATCTGCCAATGGTAACTTCATTACCATTAAAATCATTATTACTTTGATAGTGAGGATAAAGACTGAACTAGCTGTAGAGGGAATATCAGGTGGGCTGTAGATAATCATAAAGGATTCCAACACCACACTGAAGATAAAGTTTTTCCGCTGTTTCTTATCCAGATTTGCCCTTTTAAAAGTTACATAAAAGACAGGAAACAGTGTGAATGACTAAGCAAGAAGGTAATAAAAAAATCAGGGTTATCATTGTATTGCATAATAGTGTAAGCAATTTAGGAAAGGAAATGTCTATGAAGCCTCTACTGGGTAGTGACTGGCAACTCCCTTTGGATGGAACTCTGAAATCTATTGCATTGAACAATTCTGAGGTGACGAATGAATGAATGATGGACACTAGTTTTCACAACATATCTTCAAATTCTCTAGTAATTTTTTATTTTTGTATCCTTACAACATTTCAAGCTCTTTGACATATTTTCCTCTCTTTTTGGGGTAAGTATTCTGGCTGCTGCGGCACAGAGCTGAAGCAGAGTTATTGGTTCCAGTTATCAAGGATGGTGTTGCCGTTCACTGAACACCAAGTCATACCCGTGGCAGGTTAGGAATACTCTCACATGTGTCTGTGTGTAATTTAAAAAAAAAACAAATATATTTTTTTTAAAATTCGGAAAAAATCAGATAAAGATTTTTGAAGAGGGAACTCTCAGAAAAGAACAATGGTGGCATCAAACACTTCATATTCATGAATACTAACAAATTTTTAATTTCAAGTTCTGTGTAATTAACAATCTTCATTATTCTAAATCGTCACTATTAAATGAAATCATGCTATTGCATCAAAACAAATAGCTACAAAACAAAATCAAATGCAAATCTTCACTATTTTCCCTATATTTTTCACAGTCTCAAGAATTATATGAAAAATAATGCATTTAATTACTATCTGTTTCAAAACAAAAATCTACCCAAAAATATGGAGGCGTCGTGATACAAAATTCATCAGTTTCTGGTCCAAGCAAATGCTTTGAAAAGGTAGTGAAAAAAAATCCCCCAAAACAATATAGTTTGTATAAATTCTGTTAAATGTGTAAATTAAGCTTCCAGAACAAAACATTAGTCATGCCAATGTTGTAAAATTTCAGCTGAAAGAGTCTAACTAAACTTCTTGGAGTATTTAATACCATTTTGTCTTTAAAAAATAAAACAAACCTGTCACCTTTAGTTTTCACAGCTGATGGATTTTTTTGTCTTCGAAGATTCTAAACTCATGATCTGTGATATGTGAAAAATTATACTCTTGATCCTTAAGAAAACTCTACTTTTGAAAATCAGCATCCCTTATTCAATGCATAAAAATCAAACTAAAATTTGAGCAACTGTGTTTGAGAATCCTGTTCGGTGTTTTTAACAAATAAGGGTGAAATTCATTTACAGGAGTCAGACAGCAAAGCAGTGTGCAGCTTCAATCTGCACAATCTTCAGAAGTACAGTCAGGACACATATTCGGCATTCATCAGAATTCATTAAATATTTCTTGGGCCATTGGCAGAGGCACTGGAAACCAGTGCTGAGCTGCCAGGGTGGTCCATGGCACACGTGGTAAACACTGCCCCCTTTCCTGAAAAGGTTTAGAAATTCTACAGTCAAGGGATTAATCCCAGCTTGGGTGTTGTGACCTTCCTTTGGGATGCAAAATTCATTACGGATTTGAGTATGGATAGGTGGTAACTGTTCATCTCCAGGCCACAGAACAGACTTGGGCTTTTCATCCAGAGTCTAAGACTGTCTTCCCACCGGGAATTTCATCCTGAATGAATGCAAAGGGCTTTAAATTCCTTTCCTGATGATATGGGTTAATGGTAGGCATTTCTTTCATAATCTAGATAACAACCTTATAACTGAAACAGTTTATCTGGGTGTAGCTTTAAAGCAGAAAGGTAAAGTTTTCTATATGAGGAGGATATATTTTTTCCAATGGCTAAATTCTAACAAGAAGAGTCAGACCAAAGTGTAGATTTCTAGGAATGAAGGATAGCACCCACAGTTTATGCTCACTGCTGGATTTGGAGATCTTACAGGCCTTTTCCAACCTTAATGATTCTGTGATTCAAAGAAACATCTGATTTTGAGAAAGCAAAGGCAGTTCATGACATATAAAGATGTATTTAGGACCACTTCCATTCTCATTTACAGTGATGTCACTGAAATTCTTGAAGTTTCTATAGAGGTCAAACTGTGACCATTGCTAATTTTATTTGCACTGCACAACACCGAGGATCCAGGGAGCCATTGGCAACACTTGTTCTTTTGCCAGAATCTAGAGGCTTTCTACTGAATAACTTCTTTTCCTAAGGGGGAAATATAAATAAAATAACAAGTTAAATTTATGACAGTGCTGTTTCTGAGACCAAAGTAATGTGTCTTCACATGAAAGCAAATGCTTATTCATTTAGGAGTGTAAATGATGGCATGATGTCAGAGCCAGTGTATGGCACAGGGATCATTCACATCTTGTTACAACCAGTGATTACAGAGGAGTCATTTTGTAGTTCAACAGCATTATTGAGGCTTATTCTCTGTAACAAATGATATCTTTTATTTTATTTTGTGATTATCCAACAGATCACTGAACCATAAAGCGCTGCTGCTCCCAGCTAACAGAGAGAAATACCAGGGCCATATGTCTCTCCTGGAACTGTTACTGTGCTGTATATAATTATCATTTTTCTATCTGCCATTCACAGTGTGTGGGTCAGACTCCAGTTACCTCTGATATTTTTGAGACTGAAATGATGGGAGGTGTAATTTTTGTAATAATAGGTGTAATGACTAATCATTATTCTTTTCCCCAAGTCACTGTGAAAGATTGCTTTAAAATTCAATTAAAAGTTTCAGCCTGACATCTGCATGATTAGAACCATTTAGTATAACATCTGAATTGCATAAATATGAATAATAATATAATCTTCATAATAGCAATTTCTATTTTTTCTTCACTTACTACAACCCATGAACTCAACGATCTTTATACTCATGACAATCTCAGGCAAGATGCCATGGATCTGGAACCACAAAACCATTTTCATGCACACACAGTTAAATATATAGATATAAAATTACTAATATGACACATGGTGGACTTGATTAAACTCCTCTTTCTTTCAGCTCACAAAATTTATTCTATCTGATCTGCATTGAGTTCTCTAGTCATGAACACTGTTCACTGCTCTGTACACACTATCCTAAGTTTGCTTAAAGAAATTATTCATTCATGGGTGCTTTCACATTAATACATAAAAAAATAATCACAACAGCCAAGATAAGAGCACACACACCAATCATCCTTTTCAGCATTTACAGAGACAGAAGAGAGAAATTTGAAGTTATTTTGAGCCATATCTGTTGCTGAAATATTTGAATCACACTGATTATTTCCTGCTGAACCAGAAAAACTTTTAAAAAGTCAGAAATACCTTTTTCAAGAGCAATCCACAACATTAAATGAGATTTCTAAATAAAGGAATAAGAACTCATCTGAAATCAGAAGCCAGATTCAGCTAGAGTGATCTAGTGGTGAGGTGGGGGTCAGCCTTTTCTTCCAGGTAACTGGTGGTAGGACAAGGGGAAATGGCCTCAAACTGTGCCTATGGAAGTTCAGGTTGGATATTAGGATAAATTTCTTCATTGAATGAGTGGTTAAGCACTGGAACAGTCTGCCCAGGGAAGCAGTAGAGTCACCACCCCTGGAAGTGGCACGTCATGATACGGTTTAATGGGCATGGTAATATTCGGTTGAAGGTTGATGATCTTGGAAATCTTTTCCAACTTTATTGATTCTATGATTCCCAGCCCCATATTAAGACTGATTAAAAGGCTCCAGTGCAGACTATTCTGAGCAGTAACAAATGCACAGTTTTTTAGGAGTTAACATAAACAGCCTGTTGAAGGATAGGACAGGAAAGGATATCTTTAGGCATTGGTTTTGAGGACCATATGCTGAAAAGGTTATAAAAGATCTTCTCACAGCTCTGAGCTAAAGGAGCTTCGTGAAAGAAAGAAGATACATGTGAAATATTTGTGATATTTTAACTTGTAATGAAGAGACACGGGACCCCTTATGATATCACCTGGGGTAATTGATGAGGAATGTGTTTTTCACACTCAGAGCTGCCAGAGAACTGGGAGCAAGCTCTACCCAGCAGCACCTGTAGTCAAGAAGCATGTTTTAGCCTGGGAGAAAAAGAAAAATAAAAATCAAACCTGCTTGGTTTTGCTACTCTTGAATGTGTCCTGGGAGCAATTTGCTTCAATTTGTCCAAAGGAGTAAAATCACAAGGCAAGGAGCCAGCTGGAGGGACAGCTTGAATGAAAACTGAGACATGACACACTGGAGATGAGGTGGGGAAAGAAGGTGCCATTACAATCTGAAACATTTTAAGAGAACTGCTTAAAAAGATAAAATTCAATGTCTGAAAACTGAGGTACAGGAGAATTCTCTACTGTCAATTCTTGCAGCTCTGGTCATTAGCTTCTCACATTTCCCAACCTGTGTTTGGTTTCCAATCATTGTGATAAGCAAAGTCCATCAGGTCAGTTAGGTTTTTTTTCTCTCTGATTTATTTGCATACAGAAATCATCCTTGCATTAAATTCGTTGCAACCAAGTGAAGCTTTTCTGGGCAACTCTTCCCATTACCAAATATTATCCATCTTATTTAAATGACCAAATTAAGAAACTGTCCCCCTGGAGTTTCTAGAGCTACATCCATGCTAGTAAAGCAAGAGGATCAGGGTGTGACCAAGATAAAGGATTGTTAACCTCATCCCCAAAGAGGTTTTGCTTTGGGCCAACTCTCATGGTGGGCAGTACAAGATTTTGTACAATTCAGGGAGAATTGATTTACCAGTATAGATTTAACCAATACACTCAATGGAAATGGAAAAAAAAATATTACTCTGAAGAATTATTCCAGTAAATATATATTAAATGTCTTGACTGTGCTCTGAAGGATCATCCCTCTTCTTATTGGCCAATGAAAACAATGGCAGAAGGATAACATTTTTAAATTAGATGACTAAAGTCAGTGTGGGGATGGAAGACCTATAGACATAGGCAGAACGAAACATCTTGAAAGGGAAAATAATCCTGCTTAATCATAGAATCATAGAATCACCTATCTTGCAAAATACCTAGATTTCTTTACATTTTATCCTACATTTTTAATTTGGTTCTGAAAATGGAAAAGATAAAAGACCTGGGCTGATTTATATCCTGTGATGCTGCAGGGTTTGCACATCTGAAAAAATTCTTGGGTCTAAATCCTTCAGGGTCAAATCCTCAGCCTTTTCTTTACCCTGCAAGCTGATACTCAAAAGAATGGTGACTTTCAGCTCTGCTGTAGCAGGCAATACATAGGCGTTTTTTCCATTTAGCTGTGGAAATGTGTTTAAATTAATCTCTGGTGTGCTTCCATTCGTTCCTGTGGAGCTATATCAGGCATGCAATTGGCTCAAGGGACTGTATTCTCAGCTTGTGTGGACTAACTTCTCTGTCTTTAGTGTATCTACACAAATTTACACAACTTTTTTTTTTTTTCCACTGTAGAGCTGATTGTTTCCAGAAGAGTTTAAGTGAATAGCACAACTCTTCAATAGTCTTACAAAATTAGGTGTTTCTATTCCTATTTAACATCTACTTCAAAACTGGAATAACCAATGCCAAATTTAACATCCTAACAGATGAGGAAGGGGAAAAATTATGCAGTCTAATACAAAAATAGAGACTTAAAAATGAGAATTGACTATAAACCCACATTACTAATGCTGAAAATGGCATATTGAGGTTTGAAATTTAAAGCGCTGAAAAGAAATTGCAAAAAAAAAAAAAAAAAAAAAAAAAAAAAAAAAAAAAAAAAAAAAAAAAAAAAAAAAAAAAAAAAAAAAAAAAAAAAAAAAAAAAAAAAAAAAAAAAAACCACACCAGATTTTTTTCATTTGCAGTTCTGTCACCTGCCTTTATGATATGATTTAAAGGGGTCTGCTAATGGATAGTGAATTTGTTCCCTGAAAGAGCTGATGCAGTAGTTAGGGATTGTCAAAATGAATAACAATTGTCCTTCCTTAGTAATATCAAATGCAGACATTGAAAATAGGTACTGATGAATATGGCTGTAAGCTGTTCTGCAATAAATGCTCTTTGTGAGAATTCCAAAAATACTCCAAGGTGATTTAGCTGCTCCACTCCTGCTGAAGTTAAGGGCACCACCAATAATTGCACTGAGACCAGAATTAAAGCATCTGAGAGGACAGCAATGCCAAAAATGTAAAGGCCATTAGTGGATTTTAATCCTGAGAAGAGAGTCAGCAATGTGGGTTTCAGTCAAGTCATTCCTTTCCTCAACTTTATTTGCATGGAGAAAAAAATTCTACCTTTTTTTACCTCAGTTTGGAATGTTTACTTGCCAACCAAGGCAAGTAAATGTTTTCTTCCAAACCAAATTCTTCTTTCAGGAAAAATATCTGCATGGAAAGGGTTGCTAAGCATTGGAATGAGCTGCCCAAAGAGGTGGTGGAATCACCATCCCGGAGGTGTTCAGAAACAACTGGATGTGGCACTCAGTGCTCTGGTCTAGTTGACAAGGTGATGATCAGTCAAAGGTCGGACTCGATGACCTTTCAGGTCTTTTCCAATACAAGTGATTCTGTGATTCTGTAATGTAATTGTTTTTGTGGGTAGCTGAGTATCCATGAAGGAGATCCTTTGTCTTGTTCTATGATTTCAACACCTACTTGCTCACCATGATATGGTCCTGATATTCAGAAAGCAAACCTCACAGAAAGACTGGTGCTCAAGTGCTCCCCAGCATGATGAAGGCTCCCAGTCTTGGGCCCCAAAATACTTTATCTCATCAAGTCAGCAACTCTACTTTGATATAACTGGCAGCCTGCCCAGCAGAATGTGCCAAACTCACTTAGAAGGTGACCTGAACCACATCTGGCCCTTGGACTGCTGCTGTCTTTGTTCTAATTTTCAATCCCTGGCACAGAACTTGCAATTAAAACCAGTCTAGGGTATATCAAGGCTGTGCTGCTACTGCTCACCAGACAAGCACAAACACAAACCAAGACATCCATAAATAACAAAGGTTATTCTTTTAATTTTGCAATTTTGTACAGCCAGGTAGTATTTGGATGTTCTTTTTCAGAGCATGCAGTTCCTCCACCGGATATAAGGAAGAAATACCATCAGCTATTTATTTCTGTGAAATCATTTATATGTATAAATTGCAGCAACACATGTACCAAACTACACTATTTACTCAGAAATATAAAAGCATATGCCAGATGATCCCACTATTATCAATGCATTTAACACTAATACTTTGAGTGCTGTCATTAAAACCAAAGCTACAGCAATATTTTAGCCATCTCTCTACCTAGAAGATTTCTCTATTACTTTGTCCATGAACGTTTTCCTTGGATGATTGGTTGACAATATCTAAAGGATAATTTTAGGTCCTGAAGAATTAAACACAGGTCTATTTTTATGGGGTGGGACAGATTGGAAACCGTTTTTCCCCCTTGTTTCAATGAAATTGGAAATGAAAAGAATGTGTGTCATATGAGGGACAAGTGTCACGAAGCCCGTCTGAATTATACTTCATACCCCACTTTATAGCCTAATGTTCAACTATATCCATTTTTTCTGGCAATATTTTGCCCATCAAAAACAAGTTATTGACACTTATGTCTCGGATATAAATCAGATCCGGCAGTAAAAGTAAAGAAGGTGGTTTCAGAGATAGCCAGGGATAGGGTAGAATAATGTATTTGTTTTTTTCCTCTAGGATATTACTTTAATATCACCCAGAAACAATGACATAAAATCATTCCAATTAAATGGTCTTAAAATTAAGATATAAAGCAAATTCTGGTGATCTCACTCTGTCTAACGTGTCAGAATAGACACCACAAAACAGCAGAAATAGTTTAAATTTAGCTGTCTTAGCATATGTGTGCAAGGACTGAGATTGTGGAAATTGGATTTGCTTCACTGGAGTCAATTAAGAAGGACTCTCAACAAGGTAGGGTTGAAGTGCATTGACAGGGCACTGGGAATACTTCTGGTATTGATTGGCACTGGCTTGGATACAAATAAAGCAAAGCATTCTGGTTTCTGACATTCATTTTCTATAACAGAGAAATTACACTAATGGATAAAATGATAATGAAAAAGCGAATGCAGAGAATAGGAGTTCTCCATGGAGATATATTCCCTTCAGATGTTAAGCTGTAGCTATACCCTCATTATAAAAGATTTTGCTGCCTAATATACAGCTCCTAGGTTGTGGGTTTTTTTGTTTTTTTTTTTTCTACTGTTACACTGACCTGTGCTTATTGCTGTCTCCTTAACCTCCCAGAAATTCTGTGTTTATGAGGGCAGAGCTTAGTGAGGTCAGTGGTTCCTGTCACTCTGTGGAAGAGCAGCACCTCAAAGCTCTGCCTTCTTCTGGTATTCAATGTCTTTGATGCTGCTTGGCAGGGGGAAATGCTCATTCATGTCTACTTTCCATCTGGAGAAGATGAAACAGTTCTGCTCCCTATTAGATCATCCTTTTTTTCTCTCAAGCCTTCATGGAGGTAGGAGGGACTAAGAGCTTCTCCTTCCCCATCCTCGAGAGAATTAGATTTGGAAATCATATAAATGCCTTCTTTTTTTCTGATCTCTTTGACCTGTGTGAGAAATTGGTTGATGATCCCATCTATTATCGTTGGTGTGCATCTGATATTTCATTTTTGACCAACACAATGCACAATTTGTTCCATTTGGATTTTCCTTACTGGTGCACCCAGTGAACACACATGTTCCTCTGCCTGTCTCTGAGCGCAGCCAAATGAAGCTGTATGAAATCTGTGAAAAGGTGATTGTAGCAAGAAAGATCAGAATAATTTTCCCCAAAATAGTTTGTCTCCTAATCTCGTTAACTGTGGTGGTCTTATGCCTTGTAGTATGTCCTTTGCTTTATGTTTTTCCCAGGCTTCTATCTCTCAGTAAAATCCCTACTGACATAATTATAAATGTGGGATTTTTTTATTTCTGTCATAGCATATTTATGTAAGTATTCAATGCATTAAAAAGCATTTTGTGTGATGCCCTCTGATCCCAACTTCCAGAGACAAGTAATGTATTTTTCCCTGTAACAGACTAATCTTTTCTATATTTGGAGATGTCATAACTTTGTCTTATATATCTATTATTTGTTGCTTTAAAAATCCTTCCAGCATGCCAATCATTCTTGTCACCCATCACTTAAAGCACTTCTAGCACTGAGAACCCCTTTTCCCACTTATATCAGCTTTAGGACAGAAACACTACTTGCTTCAGTGCCCAAGCTCTGAACAATCACCCCTGGAAAGGCTCAGAATGATTTTTTGACTATACATCTTTGTGAATGGTAATAAGATATGATGCCCCTAATAGAACATAATTTTTCAGGAAGACTGCAGGGAAGGAGCAGGTGCAGTACCAAATATATTATAAGATTAAGTTTTTTGTCTTTATATCACATGTTGAACTAATTAGTAGCAAATCAGATTTGATAAATTTGTTAGTTCTGTGTTTGCCATCATAGGATTTGGCATAGTACCTGACAGATACCTCCCAATTTTTTTGTAGTTTTCCTCAAAACTTGTGTCAAGGGTAAGGTGCTTTAGATATTCTTCAAATACTGACAATTTTAATCTGAGGAAAGGCTGAGGGAGCTGGGCCTTTTCAGCCTTGAGAAGAGAGGACTGAGAGGAAATCTCATCCATGTCTGTCAGTGTCTGCAGGGAGGGGTCAGAGGATGGACCAGGCTCTGCTCGGGGGTGCCCAACAATGGGACAAGAGGCAACAGGTAGAAACTGACGCCCAGGAAGTTCCACCTGAACATGAGGAAAAACTTCTTTCCTGTGCAGTGACAACCCTGTGCCACATGCTTGGATTACCCTGCTTGAGTATGGAGAATGGACAGACGACCCAATGTGGTCCCTTCCAGCCTGACCTGTTCTGTGATTCTGTGATCTGAGGGATCTGTTCAGACTGTCTGGCCCAACCATCCAGCTGGGTTATGCCAAGCTGTGCTCACCAAGCAGGTGACCCTCTCCATCAGGACATGCCTGACTCTGTGCACTGTCAGGTACCGACCTGACCCATAGATTTGGCTTTCTGTCTTGAGCTTGGACCTGCTTTATTGTCATGACCTTCACTGGTTATTTGGGGCTGTTGACTGAACCTGGATGTCACCACACACCTGTCTGACCACCTTATTCAAGTGCTGTGTGACTGCCACTCCTGCTGATGAAGCCACTGTCTCAGCTGGTCCTGCTGTCACCCTGACTTCTCTTCCCTTAGGAAGCAATGCATCCCTTGATGTTCTCTGATATTCAAGCATCAAGAGACTCTGATATTCAAGCATCAAGAGACTGCCCCATCATAGGCACACTCATTGATTCTAAGTGTTCCTGGGCTTGAGAGATCAAGACCATACACTCCAAATCCTTTTCTGAGGCCCAGCAGCCTAAATTCTAACTGCTATTTAGGAAGAGTTAGAGAGTCTGGTCTGGATCAAAGCAATTTCCTCAATTTCACACAACAAAGTCTTTGGCAGCTTAGAGACCACCCTCCTCATTTCCCAAATCCAGGGTGTCTGAATTCCTGGGATGGCCTTTCCACCTCATATAAGTGGCTTCAAAGAGTGATTAGTTTAATAGTTTCTTTTTCTGTTCTTTTTATGAACACACAGCATAGAGAAGGTGGTTAGAGGTCTGCAATATTTAAGCATAAAGGTGACACAATTAAGGAGAAGGTTAAATTATACAAGTCATCACTTAAATGTTCATTTGGATTGTTTTAAGGATATGGCTCATTATCTTTGCAAAAGCAATTTTCTTTCATCAGATACAGGTGGGTAAACTATATTTGATCAAGGACCAGTGACTTGTAAAAAGCCAAGCTCAGCCCGTTTGTTGAGGTAATTAATGGTAGTTTGGATATTCTGTGAATATGAAGATTGGAAATAATTATCTGAAGTTAATTTATTAGTCGTTTAATGATTCAGGTTTGTTTTGCAAAAGAAGTCAGTACTAAGCTCTTTGAAGAATCAAGAATTAATGAAGACCAAGGTTAAAGTCTTAAAACTAATGGGTTAGAAATCAAGTGATGCTGTTGATCAAATTTCAGCTCCAATACCTGTGGAATATCCAAGTTATAAGGTAATGGCAGGACTTCTGCTGATTTAAGTGAGTCAGAATGAAGACAGATTTGCTTCTGTATAACCTCTTCCAGTGCATTCCCACATCTTTCACAGTAAACCTTGCTCAAACCAAACTACCAAAGCATGGTAGTTTGGTAAGCGAGCTCTTTTGCACCAAGATTTTAACACTGGCCTTCCTGCTGGTCTTGACTCAAAATCAGTAGAATTCAACACCCCAGTGACACCAGTGAGTTTCAGATCAAAACCTGTAAAACAAAAGTAAACAAACATTAAGTGACAATGCAATGATGAAGGTGATGAGGTTGGGAGCAAACAGTGGTAACTCTTTGCATTTCCTGGGCTGTGTGAGAACAGAGATTGACTTGATGGATACAGAGAAAATGGAAAGACTGTGAAGGTGGAGCAAGGAAGGGCAGAAATAAAAAAAAAATAAGAAAACGCAGATACAGAAAGGAACATGATGTCATCAGGACAGAATCTGGACACTGAAAGAGCAGGAAAGGACTGGGGAAATCCCAAACAAAAAGACAATAACAGTTATAGAATTAAAAATATGTTTATATGATATGGTGGGTGGCTTCTGTCACAGATAACATAGGCAACTACATTTGAGGTATCAATACTTTTATAGAAAAGGAGGCCAAAAATTACTCCTTGTTTGTGATTCATTTGATGCTAGAGTTGGGAAAATATACAGGTCAGGGAATCATGTCCTTTTCCAGCAGCTGGAAAGTGGCTTTGAGTTGTCCTGAAGGACGACATTCACATTACAGATGCCTAAAGTTAGAAGGTGGATCTACTCATGTTATCTATTTATCAACTTGATTTATTTATATTAAGCTTTTGAAATGATGGTAACACATGCAAAAATCAAGGATCTTACAGGTAACACCATTTAATTGGTTCTGAGGTGGGTAGATTTGTCTTCTCATTTTGGTCTAGAGGTGCCGGGTATGAAGTGCAGAGGCTCCAGAGACTGCTGGGCTCAAGAAATTGCACTGGAATCAAGGACCCTCATGGTTTTGGCTTTGCATTTTGGATAAATCAGAAGGGGTGTCTGGAAGAAGGACATATTGATTGTCTCATTGTGCCCAACATGGGCTTTTCCCACTTACCTATAAATACAACAGGACAAAGAGAATGACTATTCACATCAAACAGCAGCTTTGGGCCAAGAATAGTGGGGTGTAAGAGGCCCATGAGTATATCTATGATGGAAATTTGAAGTAGGCCAATAAAACATCAGAGGAGGAAGGTTTTGGAAAAGCCCCACAGTACCGGGAGCAGAAAAACTACCCCCAAACCCCAATTATTTTTCAGATGGAACTTGGTACATGTACTATAGGGATCATAACATGCTTCTTCAACAGCTGAGGAAGGAGCTTGGAAACCCAGGATACGTCTTCCAGCCAAACATTCTTAGCTTCATACCTATCTGGCTTTGTAGGGAAAGGTAACACCTCTCCATATTCCAAGGAAGACAGTGTAACTTCCATTAGGAGCAGGATCAGGCCAGTTGTGGGAATGTTATTTGCAATAATTTTTTCCTCTCCTGTTTCCCCAATGGATATGTCTGTATTTTCAGATCCCAGGGAAAAAATAATAAAAAAGAAGCAAAAAACCCCCCCTATCTCTACCCAATGGGGACCTCCTTCATTCTCTCTTCTGATGTTTGGTTGCTAATTTGCACTTTTCATACACCCAGAAGCAAATGCCTGTCTGACACAAAATAAAACAAGCTGCTTCAAGTGTTGTTTGGTTCTTTAGGAAGAAAATAATTTTTGAAAATAAAATGTACTCACCAAACAACCCACCAATGCCAACTGACATTCTCCATGGTGTGTCTGACAGAGGTAAAATGTAGCACAATGCAGAACAAAGAGGCATTTTATATGCCTAGCAGAAATTCTTAAAAGTCTTTTTTTAATTTTTTTTTTTCTGGAAAATTACCATAGTTCTATTTTTTGTAACAAAAAAAAAAAATCAAATAATGAGAAATGATTAATTATGAAGGTGTGGAAAGAGGGGCTAAAATAAAATACCTTTTTCCCTTGTATTTCTTGAAATAAACAAAAAGAGTTTTTCTTTGCAATTAATTTGCTTTCTTACCTTTCATCCTTTCTTCCCCATTACAAAATTATTCTCCATTTGACAGATAGCAACCATGAGATAATCTGGGGTTTTGTTTTGGGGGTTCCTTTAATAGCAGTTTGGAATCTTTGTTTTCAGAGAAGAGGCCCACTAGGCACAATTTGGGACTTGTTATTAAAGACAAACTAACATCCCCCAAAGATTTTCAAACACTTCATGCCAGAATGTGATATTTTAAAGCATTTCCCATTCCACATAATTGGATGCACGTGGCTTAGCAAGAGAAAGACAGTTTCAGCAAATACAAGAATTAATGCAATTTATTCGAGATGGTCTCACAGGAGAGACAGAGATTTTATGCATAATTCTGAGGAAGATAAAAATGTTGAAATCAGTTAGGACTTCTGCATATTGCTTCAAGACCACTGACCTAAGCTAAGGTGGTTATTATAGACAAGGATGGAATTTAGAGAAAGTTGTCAAATTAGTATTCATCCTGGATCCCAAAATGAGCACAATTATCATCACTGGGAATACGAGTTCCGTCCTTATACTTTCTTGGGATGCTTAGTCAAATAATTAGTAAAACTATTCCTAATGTTTGCATAATAATGAAAAAATATCCATATTCCAGGGGAAAGAAAAAAAAAGAAAAAAAAAAATAAAAGAGCCCAGAACTGAAATGTCAAAAATTAGTTCTTTAAAATGATTCTAAATCAGATCTATTTCTGACATGTTATTGTGACATTTGTCAAACTGATTTCATATTTAAAATCTGCCTCTCACAAATCTGGGACCCTGAGGTCACACAATTATTTAACACAATCATTGAAGCCTCTGAAACAAGAAAAGGTAGTTGCCTAGATGTGAAATATTTATCCTCTGAATTTCTATATCCTGATTCCTATGTGAAATGAACATCTTTTACATATTTTCTGTTTTCTCTCTTGAAAAATTCTCTAATAAAAAGGATTAGTATTATCTTCTTTTTAAAACAGAGAGAAAATGGAAGTGTTTATTGTGTAGATATGGAATCCTGTTGTTAACTTTTCACTATTTATTTCAAGAGAACCAGCACTTTTTTTTTTTTAATAATCAATTATAGAAATATAAGTCCATATTAGCATTTTGACATTTTGACATTTTGAGTCAAAAGCAAGTGTTTTAGGCATACAAACATTTTTCTCTTGATATCATGAGGTATGGCTAGTACATATTCCAGGACTGCTATGCCAATAGGAAAGAAAAAATCACTAATTGCTGATGAGGTTTGAGGTAAAACTACACCTTCTGTCAAGCTGTGTACAAATCTACACTCTGAGGCACAGATATTGACAGACTGTGGTGATTTTAAACATGACTTTTTAATTCACTTTCAACTGCAAATTAAATGATGGAAGACTTCATGATTTATGTCCTACCTGCCATCATTTTCCTTGAGTCCTTTTTGCATATAAGGTTATGATAACCAGGGATATTTTACTAGTTCAGAGATACAAGTTTGAATGCTTTATCCAGGCAGCACTTTCCACTCCTTGTGTCATCTTGCTCAGCTGGATTTCAATTCCAGTTACACCTTGCAATGGGGAGAAGTCATTCACTGATGACATTCATATAAGGAGAGGACCTTGATCAGTGAAACACAAGAAGCATTGTTTTTATGTAGATGTCCAAAGGATGTGCAGAATTGCAAACCAGAACCACTAGAAAAACATTTCTAATGTCTCCCTAACTCATATAAATAAAAATATTCTTGGTACTCTGTATTTAGGGGGAGGATATTTGGAGCCTTACTGTGTTATCAGGTTGTATCCACATCAGTGTAAGTAAAAATATATAATAAAATAAATTAAAAAAAAATACAGCACATAATATTTGGTATTGTCATGTGTTTTTTTTTTTTTTATGCTGGCGAGTCTTTCAGATTTTCAAGTATTCACTCAGCAGCCATATTTTTTGTATATACTTGTTACATACATAGAGAGAAACATACACTTTCTTAATGTTTGTTTTTCTCCAACATAGACACAAACATGTATGAAAATGTATACATATAAAAAAAATCACACACATGTTTTTTGTGTAGAAACCTGCATGGCCATGAATCCTCAGTCATTTCATAGCATTCCTGACACTTGACTCCTTCCTTGGATTATGAGATTCTTCAGAAGACAGAAATAAATAACTGGTCTCTTTTAAGAACAAAGGCTGAAGTGAATATATTTAAAAGCTGCACTGTGTTTTGATGTTATTATAGCAATCAAAGTCAGAAAATCACAGTAACCAAGTAATAAAGAATGACTTCAAAGCCTAAACTGTCTAAAGATGATATGAAAACTGCAGCAGTTCATCTGTATTTATGCAATTTATATTATATACATATATATATTTATATTATAAACAAAGTGTATAATTTATGGCTATGTGGTTAAAAATCAGAAAAAAAAAACATCAGGATATAAACATTAACCTACTTTTGGTGTTATGCTACAGGAAAGATATGTGTATGTGCGTATACAGAAATTTATGTGCAATTTTAGACCTTTAGGTCTATAGTATCTGTGGGGTTTTGAAAATTCATCTTTACTTGTAACTTCTCTTATTCTTCTGTGTTTTTATAGTGATGGGTCATTTCTTAGCCTAGCAATCTGCTATTGCAGGCCCTGCAAGTCCAGTCTGAATTTCATTCAAACATTGTCAGGATCTTTGAGGTTGGTGTTCGCCTGGGAAACCAGGAATTCTGAGATCTTTAGCAGCTGGTTGCCAGTTTTCCCTTCTCTGTAACTGGGGCATCAACTTCCTTAAACTACCAGTTCTTCAGGATAAGAATGTCACTTCAAGCATATTTTTTTATCTGCAGCCATAAAACCTGACATTGGTGGTAGCTCCATCCAATACTAATATTACTGCTACTGAAAGGTTTACTTTGGATGATGATTGATTTTTTTTTGTCTTTATTGTGAACATTTATGAGTTATCCATGAATTTACGACAACATAAAGAAAATTTTCAAAACCTGGAAAGCAATCAATTTAAAGTGACTGTCATTAAAAGTGTGTCCTGGTTTTCAATTTCGTCTTATTTCTGAATTGTGCCATTTCCTGCAGCCAGTTTCATTCCTGGGTGCTAAGTTATGGAAAATTTGCAGGTTACAATGACCCCAAAGGCAGTAGTTGGATAATACATTGTCTCCAGCAGCAAAGCCAGATGGTGGATCTCCTGTTCTCCCAGTACACACCTGCACTGTAATCACTCACTCCACTGTTCTTATCCAGATGCTTGTGAGACTTCTCAGCAAACTTGCCAATATCCACCTGATAAAATTAAGACATCAAATTAAACTAATTTAAAGGTTAAGGTAGACAAAGTGGAGAAATTAATTGCTGGTCATGGATTAAAAAGTCTGGTGCACCAAAGAGGCAAAATAATGTTTCTTGATACATCCATGTTCTTGAGACTGAGATTTGGACAAGAAGAAAACCTGCCTTTCTATCAGAAATTCCACATGCAGAAGTTAAAAGTAATAAGAATTGTGTGAGGGAATTCTCCTAGCAAACTGTACAGAGGTGAGGATGGCAGAGTTGTGTTTTTTCTCAGGATGACACATGACAGTGCAAGACTTTGGCACAGGGAAATGCAGCCTCAAAATTGCTCCATCTCGAAAATTATTTTGATTGCTGGTATGTCACTCCAGGTATCTTGCTAATTTATTTTTCTATTAATTGGGAGCCAAAACCTGACAGCTTTTCACTAATAGTTCAATCATTGTTTTATTAAATTAATAGTAATTATGTACTTTCCAGCTTCCTGATGACTGTTAGACCCAGATATCTTTGACAGGTCATTAGTTGCAGAGAAGAATGGTCAGGCACTAATATTAAGCAATGAGATTGCTTATTCATACACTGCAGAGGTTAGAATTAATAATCACGATAAATTGAATCTCATGAATAATTCACAGAGAAAAAAAATCCAAAACAATTTGCTATGGTTACCAGAAGAGATGCATTTTTAAAAAACAAGGGCCAAATTACCCCTTGCTTCACCTGGGTGTAATAATCAGGAATAGAGCTATTTGCTATGACAGGCAGAGATAGAGGCTCCAAAAAAGTGAAGGCTGAAAGAAATTTGGGATAAGAGTAAGCAGCATAATTGTTACATGCCTACCATGTGCTAGAGCAGAAAATAAATAAACAACATAGACCAATGTGATTTTGGGAGGCACTAAATCAAAGAGCCAGAGGATATTCGAATGATGCTATTAAGTACTCATGAGAACACACCTGAGATACCTGCTTGAGGCCTGCACTCCTTGAAAACAAAAGAAATGCCAAATAAAACGAGAGTAGAAGGGATTATGAGGCACTGGAGGAAAAGCAGTTATTTGGAGATCACATAATTATGAACCAATTTGGAAGATGGAGACATTTTTGAAGAGAAACACGCAATTTTCTTGAATAAAAATTATTTTGGGAGGATGTGCTTATGGTTTTGGAGAGTCTTTTGAGTTTATCAATACTGTCTACACTTGTGTGCATGTGGGTTGCACATTGCCTCAGATGCTTCCACAGGAAGATGAGCCCTTAGGGAAAAGGAGAAGAAATAGCAGCCTGGCACCATGTCTGTGCAAAGAGGCTGAGATTCTATTCCTAAATTTTATTGATGACTTCCTGAGCTTCTCTCTGTTCTATTTTTCATCTGTGTACAGTCATAGTTGTCTTTCTGCAGGGTCCAGAGAGCTGCGAACTAAAGTTCATCAGTGGAGGACAACCTGTCGCTCAGGTATGATTTGTCTGCATCTCCAGCAGCTGACCATTTCTGGGCTCATGGGGGCACAAAGGCTGCCGGCTCCCACGTTCTTCCCCCATGAAAGAAGCTGATCAAGCAACAACCACTGAAAGCCCATTTGGGTCCCTGGATGCTCATCCCAGCCCTGTTCTGCAAGGGCATTGCAGGATTTTAGGGAAATCATCATTATCTCCTGCTTGTGCGCTCCCTCTTCCCACATTTCTGATATCTCCTGACTCTGAGCTGTGCAAAACTGTCAGCAGAAGGCTCCTAAGTGCAAAATACTGATGAATGGCTGACTTAGGTGGAAACATGAGCAAAGTAAGTATGTACAGTATTTGAGGGCCATCAGAAGAAAGAATATTTAGGAAGGTGAGGAAAAACAGATGACTAGGAAATAAAAAACTTAACATGGGTGAGGCATTTCACAAAAAGTTCTTGGCCTCGTAAAAAAAGACGTGTTTTGAATTAGAGGGGAAAAAAGCCTTTAAAAACATTTTGTCAGAGATTCTGGCATTAAGAACTAAAATCTCACTCTGAGAAGAGCTCAGAAGTCAAACAGCTGTGCTCTTGTACTGGTGTTGAAATGAAACGCTGGATGCCAAGCAGGAGGCCTGAGCATTTCCCTTTCATGGGTAAGCAAACCAACACTATTCAGTACTTCAGGGGCAGGCAAAACCAGTCTACATCTCTTCTTTCCCAGTGAAACCATCTACAACACTTCCCCACTCGGCAACATTTTGGAACAACACCTGAGTGGGTCACAAAAGCGTTTTCTAAACACTGCTGTCACCAAACCTTCACAATTCATTTGTGTATTAAGCTCCTAATTTTGAGTGCTAGCATGAGGTTTCTTAAAGTTCACGTAGTGTAATTGTTACCTAAGGCTGGGAGATTCTGCTCTGCTTTCTAGGTTATTTAGCTGCAGATAATTTATGAGATTGCTGAGGAGGTTGAAAAATTGTTTCACCTCTCAGTTGCTCATGCTTGCACTGGTTTTACAACAGATGGGAGAGAATTTTGCAGTCGTGAATGTTTGATTCACACCAGTTCAACTGCCTCCTATCACTCAATGGAGACAAAAGCCCAGAGGCTGGAGAGGAGTTTTAGTGATTTTTAGAGGGTTGGAGTTGGTTTGAAAGGTATATAAGGTATATATATATATATATATATATATATATACACATCTATCTTTAAAGCAAAAAAGTGATTATTTCAGTCCTTTGTCTTCTTACATACATGAGGTAGCATTAGTGAAGCTGCACAGGGTATCACAGATCTACACAGACCTACAGTAAGTGAACTAAACAAAAATAGTGTTTCCGGGGGGTAACTGTATAAGACAAACTGACATTGGTTCCTAGAATTGTCAGTAACTTCTTAGCTCATTTTTTCTTTTGGTATATATAATTTTAATTGTATAAAAATGCCAGGATGACCTATGAATAAGACTGCACAGAAGTATGTATACTGTTATTGGGAGGTTTTGGAGATAAGGGCATCAAAAAGCCCAGAATCCAGGCTTTAGCCCTTTCTATGATGAATAATTTCTGACACTGGTGAAACTAACTTAGGATCAGACATGTGTTGGTCTAGATTGTTGTGCCTTTGTCTCAAATATACCCTCACTGTTCTTAAGCACCTGACTAACCAAAGGTTTTTATGTCATAGCTATAACTAAGTAACTAACTCCACAGAAGTGGGAGATCTGCCCTCAGCCCCTGTGGCAGTGATGAAAGATAGTGAAGTCTTCGCTTGCCTGTGTTGTGTTGGTCCCCCTCTCTCCCCTCCCTCTCCCCTTCCATGTCCATTTGTTTCTGATGGGCAACGTAGTTTTTCCAAAGGTAAGAACACCAGGTGGGTATTGCAGGAGGAACAGTCTGGGTCTCACATAATTTATGCATTCCAGAGATGGGGAGCTGAGATGTTTTTGATTGACTTTCGTAGACATCGTCCTGCATAATGGTATAAAATCCTGCTGAAGACTGGGCCAACTGGGCAAGCTGGTCTTCCCAGGTTGCAGTCAGCCTCTGGGTGGATCCCTCCCTGCAGGGACACCTGCAGGGTATATCCAGCCCAAAGACAGAGAACACTTTTGGGAAGGTGAGTAAAAGTATTAAGATCTGGTCAGATATGGAGGAAAAAAATGCTAAAGGAATTGTTGCTTTGCAGTTGTGAATTTTGCAGGGCCAAAGACTGTAAACCTGCAAGTTTCTATCTAAATTTTTTAAATCATAACTCTCTAGTCATAAACTGTCAACCAAATCAGAGACAAAGTGGACTAAGCTGCAATAAGACCTCTCTAAATAGTTTGGAAAGGTGAGGTCTCACTGATGCTCGTGAATCTACATGATCACCTCACAGGGACCATGACCTGTGATGATGTAACCATTGTAATAGATGATGGAGTTGTTATTAGATATTCCACTAGCAATATTTAGATACTGTGTTAGCAGTAAATCTAATCATAACCCTCCACATCATCACTGTGTCCTAATTAATTCCTGCACCTGGCCACGAACCTTCTCTCAACTACTGTGCTACAGCCCCCCTCTGCCACCAGCACACTGCTGTGCCATTCCTTTGTGTCACTTCTGGCACTTGTCTGAGCCATCATTCCATGTGAACACAACGCTTATGGTCAGGGTTTGGAGTCTTAGGAAGGGTTCTTTATTTTTGTTAAGCTTTATTGTCTAAGCTTTGGCTTCCAGAGGTGATTCCTGGGGGGAGGGAGGGTGAGGAAATGCAATGCAAGGGGAACATTTAGCCAGGGACAGGAGATAAAAGCAATAGAAGATGCAAAGGGAACGACTGTATAAGTGATGTACCCACAATATGAGAGCTCTGAATTGCCTGATTTAGGATCTTTGCCAGCAAAATTCCCTTTCTTTCTGTATCAAGATATCAACACCTTTGAAAATGGATTTCAGATGGGCAAGATCTTTTCCTCACTGACTTCAAGGCAGCTTAACAGTTTAGGAATCACAGAATCACAGAATGGTTTGGATTGGAAGGTTTTAAAGATCATGGAAGGTTTTTGGAAGGTTTTAAAGATCATCTTATTCCAACCCCTTGCCCATGAGTCAGGACACCTTCCACTAGATCTTGAACACTTGCAGGGATGGAACAGCCACAGCTTCTCTGGGCAGCCTGTGTCAGGGTCTCACCACCCTCACAGGGAAGATTTTCTTCCTAATATCTAATCTAAATCTACACTGCTTCATCTTAAAGTCATTTCCCCTTGTCCTATCAAGGATGAATGGTTAAATTCTGGGAAACTAAAAGTGTCATGGGCAACTAAACTGGGCACTTCAGGTGAAAGCCTGAAGTGAGGGGGAACTTGGGCCCTTGCACCAATGGAAAGTCCCAAGGAGAGTGGAAACTCCTGAGAAAAAGGCATTTGTCTGCTTCCAGGGGGTTTTGTGAAAGCAGTTGCATTATGAGTAGACAGTAAAACCTATTTTTGGAGTGAGTCTTGTATCTGTATCCTAAGTGATTATACACTAAACTGCTGATAAGATGAAAATTCGACTTCATCCTTCAGAAAGAAAAAAAAAAATTAATTGCTTCTAAGGAACCTTTCACGTAACCCAGACAGTGGAACACACTTTGAAGGCACTGGGCTTGATATAACTGGGATTTCCAATCGCTTGGTGGCATCATACCCCAGGGAATGTTGTGCCAACAGACATATTTAAGAGACTTCCAGCATCTCTGGAGCAAGGACAAAACTGAACAGGGCTCATGTAAATCCCAGAAACATCAGAATTGAATTCAAGAGATTACAGAGGTATCTGGGTGCTCAAATCCATTTTTTGAATGAACCTTTAGCCTTTCTGTGCCAGAGTTCACTATCTAGAAATAGAGCTATGACAGTGTCCTCCCATTTGAAGAAGAGATGAACAGCACAATGACAGTAAAATCCAGACCTTTCGGTAATAAGGAGTGGGAGAGGAAGAAATGGAAAGCTTTTATATCTATCTATTTATCTGTCTAATAACTGTATTTCCATAAGTGGTCAGAATTTGCAGTTTCTTTATGACATCTGAAAATCCCCTGTCTGCTGGGATCTTGCAAAAACTGCCTCCTTAATGTCTCTATATCCTATTTCCTCATTTCTAAAATGAAGATTGTAAAGCTTATTTTCTCTGGCTGAACTGATGTGACAAAAAACACTTCAGGGCAGGGACCATCTTTTACCACAGGAGAGTATCATACAGGAAAGGTAATAAAAAAGTATCCATCCAAATTGTTTTTAACAGAAAACTGTGTTTTCAACAGAGGATATGGGCGTGCAAATCAATTACAAGATATTGTAAAAGAGATAACGTAAAACTTGTCCCACATCCCCTTGAGGCTCAGCTCTCTGGTTACTTGATGTAAGGTAGGTTAACTTATGTATTGTCATTTCTGCTGCTCAGTTTCTCTGCTGCATTTAATGAGGATGTAAAAACCCTCCCTTTGGTACCACGGCAAGGCTCCATTCATGCCTGCGAAACACCTTGAGCTCCTCTAACGCTGCCTGAAAAACTTGATTATTGTGACATGCAAACAATAAAAAGTTGGGGAGTAGGAATCTCCATCTCTCCCTTTTAAGCACATTTGACTTGCAAGCTCTATAACTTTCAAACAAGATTAGCATTATCAATAAATCAGCGGGTTCACAGACGAGAAACACGACAGAATGCCGTGTTGCCGAGGCATATAGAATGACAATAGGTGCCTCAGCAGCAGCTATAACAGTGCTGCAACAGATTGTGCCCTAAAGCAGAAAATATCCTGCACACAAGAGGTTATTCAGGTATAGAAAAAAAAAAAATTAAAACTTTAGTTCTCGTTGTGAACGTTTTCAGGGTAAAGAGATGAAGAGAGCAGGAGCAGGAAGGGTGGGACTGGGGGAAGGGGAAAAGGACCGCGGAGAAATTGCCAGAAAGCTCTCAAGTTTTAAGGCAGCTCAACCAGCTGCCGGGTAGCAAAGCAGAACAAAGTAGGGCACATTCTGGGAGAAAAGCATCTCTATTTGGAACCACAAGGGCATCCACAGGTTCAGTGCTCTCACACACCACAGAGTCCTGACGACACGTATCTCGTCCTGCGAGTCCCACACTCAATTTTCTGACAGCTCACTCTCCTTTTCTCACATATTCTCCCTGTGTCCCAGGGCATACCTGGTTCTCTGGTTTGCTCCATCTAAAATCAAAATCGTCTCTGTGCCAGGCATGCTCTGAAAGGCTGGTTTGCCACCAGTTTTGTTCACCCTGTACTGCATGGAGTGATACAGGAGGAAAAGCAGAGAAAAAAACGAGAAGAAAATTAAAACCTCAGAAACACTCATCTAATTGTTCATATGTCACACTACCAGCTCTCAAACAGCCCAGTGAAAGGTTTCAGAAGTTGGACAGACTCTTGAGAAACATTTAAACAAGGGGCATTGACATTTGTCAACCAAAGGTGATGACATTTAAATTCAAAGTAGGGGCTGGTACCAGTGAATGGCCAGGGCTGGAATTGGTGGCCAGGGCTGGAATTGGAATCCAGGGCTGCAGGAGGCTCTGAAGGGTGAAGGTGGGCAATAAACTGTGAACAGTAGGATGTCATGGAATCATTTAGTTTGGAAAAGAGGTCTAAGATCATCAAGTCCAACCATTAACCCAGCACTGCCAAGCCCACTTGTAAACCATGTCCCCAAGTGCCATGTCAAAATGCCTTTTAAATCCCTCCAGGGTTGGTGACTGAACCACTTCCCAGTTGTCCCTTCTACCTCAGCTTCCCAATCCTCTTCTATTTAAAGGTAGTGGGTTAATAACTGATATCTGTATGTTCAAAGAAGCTCTTCCTTTCCATTCCCAGGAGTCTGCACTGGGTTCAGAGATGGATCATGGATAACTTCTACACTAAGGACCATTTTCTTTCTATGTTTTAATGAAACCCAGACAGCATACTTTGCCAGCCTTGTTTAACAGAATTAATAGCAATTGCAGAAGGGCAAATCTCCTTAAAATACATTGTTCCTATGTTCTAGCACACTGATCTTTTTTCCAGCAGAGAAAATAGATCTGTCTCTAGGTAGCTCCATGACATAGGATGCCCAAGACTTTGCTTTACCCCAGATTTCCTGTGTGACCTAGAGGTACCTCCTGAGGGCCAGATACCAAACAAGGAAGAAGGGGCTTCTTTGTGTTGCCTAAAAGTTGTGGTGCCGCCACTCTTGAGTTACTGGGCCACACGAGCTCAGCCTCAGTGAATCAGGGCCCTGTTCCTGAGGTTTTCCTTGTTTTGGAGAAAGTTGACTCACATGGGTTGTTCCTAGGATTGTTCTTCCTTCTGTGACTTCAGTGGTTATAATGTTCAAGATGACCATCAGTTTTGCAGACTATCATGAGGTTTAGATTGCAGCTTTTCTTCAGGATATTAAGCACCAAAATGGGGCAGTAAGAGATTGCTGCTTCAGCCTAAGCCTGGAATAAGGGAAGATGGTTCAAACTACCTCATCTTCAAAAATTATTCCAGTGTAACACTGGCACAGGCAGACTGTGGGTCCTTCTTGTTTTTACAGTTGTCTGTCATGAGCCACGTCCCAGCCTGCTGCTCCAGCCAGGCGGCATCGCTGCTCAGGGATGAGTTTCTGTTGTGAAAGGGGAGGATACAGATCTGGGTATCACTGGCACAGCAACAATCGCCTCCACCACGCTGCTGTATTAATTCTTCGAGTGGCATCACAGACAAAAAGAGCAAAGCTAACACAGATAACTCCTCTGGGACACTGGACCCTCAGGGCAGATGAGAAATTGCCCTCATCTCTCTCTGGCATCCCACATCGCCTGCTCTCCACAGCTCCGCGCTGTTCCAAGCCATTTTCTCGTCACATGTCGTGGCAGGAAGAGCAGCTGGAGATGATGGAGGGAGCTGAATGCACTAGGAGAGAGAAGTAACCCTGATATGAGGCTTGTAGCTTGGTTCTGTTTGCAGCTTTTCTTGGCTAGTGCCTGGAACAGAAAGAGGATCCCAAAATGCTCTTGGCCGCATCGGCCTTCAGAGTCAGAATTCCCGCACTGCTCATGTGGTCAATCAATCTAATCTTTTTCAAAGCCAGAGCACATAGTGAGCAGCTCCCCTCTAGACTACTATTGCAACTGTATTCATTTGGAACCAGGTTTTGGATTAAACACTTTAAACTTGAAAAAACCTCTTTTTCTTCATCCCTCCAGCTTGCCTGAGTAGGGAACACAGCTAGGGACCCTTTGCCTTACTATGTTCCCTTGACTCAGCTTCTGCAGGTTTAAGACCTTTGCAGAGTCCAGTGAAGATGAGAGATCTGCTGCACACATTTTAGATTAGACTGAAGATCCTGAATCACTCTTCAAAAATTGCAATATGTAGCATATTCACCTTTTAAATGAGGAGAATCTCCAGTTCAATCACATAGGAAAAGCCATGGGGAGGCAGAAGTTGTAGGTCAGTAATTGCAGGCAGGGTTGCAGGAGGTACTTTTTTTATACTGTGAAATTGGTACAAGAGCAAATACCTTGTTTTGCTTCATCAACACAGTGACTTTATGCACATTTGAGTACTATTTCTTTTAATTATGGAAATATTTTCTGGAGGAAAGGGTTTTATCCATTATAACACTTTCCTACTAACGTGGATCAAAAGTTCCAGCTTAAAGTTATTATTATATTTCTAGAGGAATAACATGTAAATTTTAATCCAAGACATTCTAAACAGTTTAAATCAAAATAACTGTGAGAAAATAAATTATTAGGTCAGTACTAACAGTTAAAGCTGTAGCATTTCACTGAGTACTCTACAGAGGTCATGGCTGGAGGCTAAAAGGGTGAAGCCCATCTGGAAATTGTCCCTACTGAAAATAATTTTAGCATTAGAATGAAAACTGGGTATAGATTTGACTGAGTTATCAGCTTTAAAATTAACAGACATGGTCAGATTGTGAACTTGCCTTGTTTTCCTATGGTTATTTGCATAAAAATCCTACTTGCTCCAGCCTGCTCATTTCACAACCTTTTCATAGATCTGAAATAGGGGCTCATAAACCCCTGATTATATGCAAGTGTACCACAAGATTTTAATTTATCTTGGTTTTTTATTCATTCAGTTCTTCCCACTGTAAATAATTAACATGTTGAATCAGTCCCTATTGCATTTAATGCTTTAAAAATAGATTATTTTTTTAAATAGCAGCTTCTTTCTGGGAAAAACAATTTTTTTGTTTGTTTACTTGTTTGTGGAGGAAACTGATTCCTAAGCAATCACTTGATTTTCCCAGCTAAAAACCAAGGAAAATGTCAGTATTATAAATTAATGACATTATATGGAAACATAAGCGTTACCTTAGCTCAAAACACCAATCCATGTCAAAAGGTAAGAACAGGTACAAACAAAATAATTTAGATTGGAGGCCCTGCATATTTTTCCCACTCTAGGAAAAGCACCTGGCCCTTGGATTAGCCCTATAGATTGGTTTAAAAGAAAACACAAACCACTGAAAAGATGAGTTCATTAGGACATGGAAGAAGAGCACGGGGTAGACTTCTAGAGCAAAATGGAGATTATAACATTTAAAACCAGATCGTCTTTTTTTCAGGCCAAATTATGCTTCAGTTAGAAATATTTATTATTTTTTTTCTGGCATTATTAATCCTGCAGGAACTTACCGAGTTTACCGCTTTAAGGATGTTTTTTTTCTTTCTTTTCTTTTTTTTTTTCCCCCCCCACAGAAAATTTATAACTTAATCAAATCAAAACACATTTTCATTGGGTCCTTTAGAACAGTTTCTTCAATGTACTTTCCATGCCAAATTCTGCCCCTGGCCACTTCTCTCTAGAACTATTTAATTAAGCATTTCAGGGTTGGAGGTTTTGGGTGGTTTTTTAATTACATGAAAAAGTTTTTCTCTTTAATTTTTTTTTTCCCTGGTTCTACTATACACCAAGCCAGTAGCATAATTTTAGTCAAGCTCTCCAGAAATCAGGCACAAAGCAAAGCCAAGTTCAGTTTACATCAACAGAGATTTATTTATCTCTCCAAGAGGAAAACTGCATTTAGTTACGAGGTTCTGCAAAATAAATTACTGAGCAGTGATCCAGGTTATCCCTTTGTGTCATCTGTCAGCTCTCTATTAGCAGGACGAAGTTGTGCCAATTTACAGTAATTAGTGAATGAGACAGCACAACATTGCATTAAGAACTGTTACATGGTTCTTCCAAGGTGCAGTAAAAACATGTCCCACAAAATAGATATTTCTCATTTGATATTTTCACCAGCTACCAGTGCTCTGAATTTCAAACTAGACCTGCAAGGAGTAACTTGGGTTGTTGTTTGTTATGTATTCATTTTCACTTCCCTAAGTTTAGACTTAAATATTAATGAAGGGAAGATTAAAAAAAAATAAAAGCAAGTCCCATAAAACCCCTCCAGCCATGCTGGGGGAATCCATCATTTTCTAGCTAGTGGCAATACAAATAATGTAATGTCTTTTTCCTCCTCATTTTTAAGGGTAGTTAGAGATACCTGAACTACCTGGAAAATAAGTAAACAAAAACAATGGAATATTCAGCTGCTTGTGTATTCCTGGCACAGGGATGGAGCACATTTCTTCCTGATTAGAACAACAAGGGTTGTCTGTCGGCTCTGCCAAGCTCCAACTCCAATGCTCAGCACTGAAAACATTCCCTTTTGATGCTTCTTTGGCCATAACTCAATCTTTCTAGTAGCAACAATAGCTGCATAGAGGAGTGTTTTTCAGTTTGCTGCTGAAATAACAAGCCTGAGGAAAAGTATTAGGCTGTGCTGAATTAAAAATGAAATTTTTTTGTCAGTGAGTGAGGATCTAACTCAAATCTATTTTGTTTAGCTGGCTTTGTTTTTAGCTTTCTTTTAGATTTATCTTTGTTTTGTAGGTCGATGTTTCCAATGAAATATTGTCTCAATTTTTATTTTGAAAATGCTGTAACACCTTTCTACTTTTACAAAATGAAACATATCATTAAAAAGTCCAGTGAATTATCTACTTAGCATTTATCTTGGTCTGGGGGGTTGCAGGTAGCCTTCATTTACCTGTGTGTTTAATTTTGTCAAAAAATACTTACAGAACTGAAACCTAATTTGAAAACCTGATTTAGACTTCATGAGCAAAGTCGTAATTTTCATTGATTATGCTTGTTTACAGTCTCAGCAGATGAATGTGGGGCTCAGGGCTGTTATTTGGCAGGTTTTAAAAGCAGTCATCAGAAAGTGTCAGAGGGCCTGATTTTATCTGCAATAAATTAATATCTGTAGCATGTTGGGGTCTGGTGGATGGTATCCCTACCTGTGGCAGGGGACTGGAACAAGATGGTCCCTTCCCTAAGGAATTAGAAGTTCCCTTCTAACCCAAACCATTCTATGATTCTGTGACTGTGTGAGCTCATAACAGGCTGCTGAATAAATCCCAGCACATGGTTTACAGGAAACAGAAAGAAGCACTTTTAAGGAAGACTTATCTCACTCTAAATATCTCTCTTTGAATACTGGTTTGGGTATCTTAAAATTTGATGTATTTTCACTGCCTGTGCCCAGCAAAAATGAGAGGATTTAAGAACTTATACTAGGCTGAGGGGGGAAATAAAAGGAAGGATTAATCATAGAATTATTAAGGTTGGAAAAGACTTCCAAGATCATCAAGTCCAACCTTTGACCACTTTGTCAATTAAACCATATCACAAAGTGCCACATCTGCTTATTTTTTGAACACTTCCAAGGATGGTGACTCCACCATTTCCCTGGGCAACCTGATCCAATGATTAACCACTCTCTCACTAAAGAATTTTTTTCCTAATAGCCAACCTGAACTTCCCATGGTGTAAATTAAGGCCATTTCTCCTTATCCTGTCAATGAATATCTCACGCCCAGTGATGGTCTGACAAACTTCTGCTGGGAAGAAGGTAAAGACAAAACCAGATCAAAAAGTCTTGGATTAGCCCATGGATCTGTGTCAGTTAGCCATTTGGTGTAGTTCTGGTGTTAATTCATCATTGGGTTAGATCAAGCTGCAGCCAGACTCAGCCCTTTCAGACAGCAACAGGTGAGCCAAATGCTGCAGCTGACACTTGATTTATTCTCATAGCCAATGCATTTCTTATCTGAGGGTATCTGTTACGCACTCAGATACATCAGAAGGAAGTGGCCTCATGGAAGTCTCCTCCTGTTTTAAAATAATGCTTTCACAAGTGCTGGGATGAGATACTCTGGAAATATTTGTCCCTCTCCACTGACCCTGGAGAGAGCTAGTACAGATTAATTTTAGGCACACAGCACTGAGTAAAATGACCTCCATCGCTGCCTTCCTCACACTAACTGGAGTTTGAGGTGCCCTGACACAAGAAAAAAAGAATTTAATATGCAAAGGGAATAATCTAAGGACACAGACATGTAAGAAATTCATCATTTTGCTTCATAGACCATTTTAGAAATGTTGAGAGTTTTTACTGGTTTTAAAGAGCAAAGAGACTCATGTTCTGATTTTCTTCAAAATTTCTGTTGTATTTCCTATTTCACATCATTTAAAAATAAACACAATTTATAAATAAGCATACAGATACTACTGTGGTTTAGGGTAAACACAATCCCTGATAAAATCTGGAAAGAATGTGAAAGGTTTTACAGGATTACAGAAAATGTCTTTAACAGTGCCAAGTTTTCAAGAAAAGTTTCATTTTTAAGAAAAGCCAACTCCTGATGCATAAAAACATGCAGCAGCCAGGTCTATTCATAAATAAAGTTAATGAATAATTGATTTCCGAGTTTAGTGTTCAAATATTAAAAAAAAAAAAAAAAGGTTGTTTAGGGAAAAACCTCAGCTGACAAAATTTAAAGTTTTCTGATGGAACTTTTGACTGTAAATAACCTTTAGTTACTACTCTGTTATAAGTTGACATTAAATGAGAAAAAAAATTAAAAAATATTTTTTAACATTTTTGGAATTTCTGAAATATTTTTATGACGTTGAAATCATACACATGTACAAAGATGTATTTTTCACTAAATAAAATATTTTGAGGAAGGAGCTCACACCTAAGAACTTCAAAATAACTGTGAAAGACACCATGACCCTAACAACATATACTTGGTTTTTCAGTTATGTTGGCACCACTTTTCACATCAGCCATCCTCTGCCTTCCTAAGGCAATAATTTAAGGATGAGATTCATCAGCAGAGGACAAGATGAGCAAATCCATAACGTGGATCAAATGTGGGCTTCAGGTAAATCTGAGGTAAAACTGTTGTCTAAAATCCCTTGATACTTAATGAGATAATTTATTTCTTCCTAAGGTAAGTCTACAAGACAGAGATATCTGTCAATGAGACAATGATCACAACCAGCTTAATTTAAGAATCATCTTTAGGCAGCTTGGTTGAAGTGACATGAATCGCACTTTTAGCATGGCCCATACACAGGAAATAAAAAGCTGCTTTAAATCCTGCAATGAACTTTTAATTTTCAAGCCTTTTTGTACACAATCATAGAATCATGGAATCATTTAGGTTGGAAAAGACCCTTAGGATCAAGTCCAACCATTAACCCAGCACTGCCAAGCCCACCACTAAACCATGTCTCCAAGTGCCACATCTACACATCTTTTAAATCCCTCCAGGGATGGTGACTTTAGCACTGCCCTGGGCAGCTTGTGCCAGTGCTGGGCAAACATTTTGGTGAAGAAATTTTCCTTAATATCCAATCTGTACCCTGGTACAGCTGGAGGCTGTTTCCTCTTGTCCTAAATAATGCTTTCACCCTTCTTTTCTTATTTTTGTTTTTGCTCATCCCACCTTAGTGATTTTATCTAGTTTATTCATACAACTTAAATAGTAGTTCTTTATTAAGTAATTGAGATCTATTTCAGGTTCATTTAAAGTTTTGAAATAGGAAGAAAGAGGGAAGGAATAGAAAAGATTAGTACAATAGAGAAAACCTATGTAAGGCAGAAGAGAAAATAATTGGTTGCCATACTTTGTTTAATCAATACAGTGATAAAATGGATAAAGCCTGAGTGTAAGAGGGCACAGGCAAGATTAAACACTTAATTGTGGTGATTCTGACTTCTATTACCAGGGTTAAATTCAGGGTGAGAAATTTTCAACCCAAATAACCTAGTAGGGGAAATCTTCATCTTTTTTGGGAAATAAAGGCCAAAGATCAGGGATGAACATCAAGATTATCCTGTTCCTCTTCCACAACTGTGCACTACCAGCTCCCCGGGTCACACTACACTGGAAATTTTAATCAATTGGGTTAAGAACACATTTATTTTCAAAGTAGTACGTGAGAATATACCCAGAATTGTACCTACTGGCCTTTTTTTTCCTGTAACTAGTTAGAACCTTTTGCTTTAGTGACTGCATTTGTAAAACCACAGCTTATTATTGCCACTGAAGGGGGGATTTGGAGACAGTGTTTGATGTTAAAAGCCTTTTTGCCATCTTAACACCTTGTTCACTGCCTTAGACAGGGAAAGGAAAGAATCACTAGTGCATTGAAATCCAAGGAACACCACCTGATGTCCTTTCCCAGATCCATCAGTCCCATCAGGATGAATCCATTTATATGAGCATTTATTCTTGTATATCTTTACCTGTATGCCTATTAATCTTCCTTCCTTTTTTTTTATTTTTTCAGTTTTGTCAGCCTTCTCAACAAATGCCAGCTTGCAGCTCCTGGGCCTCTGCTGCCCTGTGTGTATTTTCAAAATATTGGTGATAACTGCTTTAAATATTCTGCTCACATAGACAACACTATGACTTTTACATAAAATAGATAAATGTATCAGGTATATATACATAAATACAATATATATATATATATATATATATATTTACACTTAGTACCTAGATTGCTTAGTTCCTATCAATATAAATTTATAGTAACTTTGTTCCATCCTTTTGACCCTAGGAATGATACCCGGTGATGGATAGAAAGAGACTGATTTAGTAGCATTTTACTTATCTCCTCCAGCTGTTAAAATGATTGACCATCTGCAATTCATGTTCTTCCAGTGAAGAGATGTGTTTCCATGGACAGCATGTGCTCACACAGGTGGAACTCAGCTGTGCCATTCCAGATGACACTTTACCTCTTGAAAGGTGTGACCCTTTGTGGGGGAAGGATTGAAGAATTAGTCGTCAAACCGCGGTGTGATATTTTAGTTCCACCTTGGACACAAAATGAAGGCTTTTCCAGCTCACTGCTGGAGCTATGAAGATCATAAGCTGGCAGACTGTGTTTGGTTTCTGAGTTTGGGAGTGCCAGTTGAAGGTCACCCATACTGCTCTGGGGGTTTAAGAGTTCTGCACGTACAAAGGGTTCTGCATATACAAAGTCCCTGACACAGCCACAGAGTCATAGAATCAGACTCACATAATATCCTGAATTGGAAGGGACAACCCCAAGAATTCCACCATGTATCTTAGGGCCTTGTTTCAAATGCCTCCTGAACTCTGTCAGGTTTGGTGCTGTGACTTCTCTGTTCCAGTACACAACCCTCTCCTCGTTGAAGAACTTTTTCCTAATATCCAACCTAAACCTCTCCATGTGCTGAGAAGGGACATTTCCAGGGTTTCCAGAACTGTCCACCTGCCAAGTGTCCACAGAACCATTGTATATCTATTACACAACCTCACACGCTCAACATAAGAACTTGTCCTCTACTGACTTCAAGCAGAGAAAACACTTTGGGCAGATGGGATTTGCGTTCAGTGTTGAGTACGAGCACCATCCAATGGCCATGTTTTCCCCAAGGTGTGAAAGAGGAAGAAAGAGGGAGCAGGGAAGTAGGGAAGAAGAAAGAGGAGGTACAGAAATGGGTAAACCACGGGAATAGCTGCCAGATCAGTAAAATCTCCTGCTTTCAGGTCGTTATGAGTTACTGCCTCCTACCCTGTAGCTAAAGGGATACAGGAAAAGGATCATAACTCTCTCTGCCACAGTCCCTTCCTTGGGCTGATCCCAGAGAAGGATAATGACATGCCACCCCTGACTCAGGACTCAGCCTTAGGGCACAATGTAGCCCACAGACACCAGCAGTGGAAAAGGCCCATTAGGTCCATTTAGCCAATTCCCCAGACATTGCAGGGGTCTTCCCTTTCCTGCCACGTCCAGCCTTGCTAGCCTTGGGCACGAAGCTGTCACGGAGCTCACGGCTTTGCCACTTCACAGGCTCACATGTTGCTGGGACTTCTGACACTGGGCTTCAGCAGTTTCTCAGATGTATAATAGATGATGTTTATGTGGCTGCAAGATCCCCACGACCCTCAGTGTGTCAGCGTGGGCACCAGCACAGGCTTTAATGTTGGGCTCAGCTGACACCACAGCACACGTAGCAGGTGAGAGTCTAAACAGGGACTGTGAACAGCAGAATTATCTGGTAGAACCCATGCATGGGAGTGGCACAAAAGTAGTTTTATTGGGTAAAATTGCCCACAGTCTGTGGTAGGTGTGTGGTTGTGCAGCACAACAAGAGCTGAAGGAGGCATGTAGCATTTGCAATGCTCCTCTGAGGGCATCTTCCCCACATAAGGACATAATGAGCAGAGAAGTTAAGGTTTCTGTTGACTCAGGCCTTCAAATTCCACCTACCAGTTTGTCACAGGAGGCTCTTTGCCCTCAGAACAGTGTGGTAGCAGATTTGGATCAGGAACAGCTGCCACAGCTTTTTGCTTATTTTTCTGGAGCTGCAACAGCGTCTGTTTATAGTCCTTGCACATCTCCATAAAGCTTCCCTTGTTTTCCCCTATTTATTATTCTACTCCTCTGTCCAGAAATTAAGGGAAGTAGGGAGACATGTTTCTATACATCTCCCATTCCTCTTGTTCCCTTGCCTCTTGTTTCTTTGCTGGAGGCGTAGCATAAGCAAACAAATCACTTTACTTCTCTTACCTGACTGGATTCAAAGTGCTAGTAGCCCCTTCAGGAGCCCCTGAACATACATGATAGTTGAATTCACACTCTATTGCTTGTAAAGCAAAAAAGTTTAAAGAAATAAAGGCTAAGAATAAGAGAGTGTTTATGTCTGTGTGTCTCTGTGTATGTATGTGTTAAAGAAAAAAAACTAAATTAAATAGGGAAAATATAAAACTTTTTTTTTTTTTAAAAAAAAGAGATCTGCAGAGAAAACAGCAAACATTTGTGTGTTTTCTTAGGGGTTTAATGAATGGAAACAAAATACCTCCAAGGGCTGCCAAAAGTGGCCATTTTTCTTACTTTTTTAAAATCATTCTCCTCTTTAGGATTTAAGACTCTAGATTTCTGCCATAAGAAATTTAATATGTCACACTCCTTAATCCTTTTCAGAATTCAGGCAGTCAGTGGTGCAGTATTAAGACTTATATACGAATTCAAAGGGATTAAAGTATTCTTTTAGGGGAGGATAGAGATGAACCTGGACAGTCAGCATAGTGAGAAGTCAAACTGTTAGATGAGTAAATCTAGGTGAAGAGGATCCTATTCCTCAGTTCTGCCTCTCTCAATTTTTGGGGAGAGTGAGTCTCTCTCTACATGAATCTGAGAATGAGCTGCTTCCTACCTTACTTCCACAGCATTAAAATGGAAATAGTATCTTCCTTTACCTTGGAGGAAAAGGATAAATCAGGTAATTTCAAAAAGGTTGTGCCTGCAGAAGTGTGAGCACCAGGGCTAAATAAACATCTTTAAAGTCACCATCAGGAAGCTTAAAACAAAAATTGTCAAGCCTTTGCAAAATTTCCTTGAATGCTCTTTCCTTTTACTGCTCTAAATTTGCCAGCTCCCTGTTTTTTGGGATAGTTCTGCCTGCTGATCTGTGCCTGTCCTCACACCCTGTGCTGTGGTTTGTACAGGCTCCAAACCCAAAGTGGCCAGCAGCGGTTAAAGACAACCTGTCTTGGAAGCCACAAAGTCTCTTCACTGGAAGTAGCATCTTCCTTTCCCAGAACCTCACTTCTCCATGAGGCAGGAGCTACAGACTTCACCTTGGACCTGTCTGGTTTCACAGGCTTCTCACAAGACTTTGGCATCCCACACAACTTGCCTTTCCTTACCTCTGAACTTTTCCTTCAATTTTCCATGCTCTTTCTAGGCTCTGTAGGACAGTTAATTAGGTCCAACTGGATGGCCTCATTTGTGGGCCCTCAATGTGCTGTGCCTGACTCAGTGTTAGGGAGAAGGAGAAAGCATTTGGTGTGAATAAGTAGCTGGGACAGAGACTGCCAGCTGGTGGCCATACCTTGAAGGAGACCCTGAGGAGATATATTTAATACAATTGTTGTATGCCCCAATTTGCCCATGATGATTATGAAATATAACATTATCTCAGGTCCCAATAAAAACATTTTTACAACTATATTATAGTCATGAAATCATTTAGGTTGGAAATCACCTTGATAATCATCAAGTCCAACCATCAATCTAATACCACTAAACCATGCCCCCAAGTGCCACATCTACATGTGTTTTAAGTCCCTTCATGGGTGGTGACTCCCACCACTGCCCTGGGCAGCCTGCTCCAATGCTTGACAACCCTTTCAGTGAAGGAATTTTTCCTTATATCCAATCTAAACCTCCCCTGGTGCAATTTGAATCCATCTCCTCTCGTCCTGTCTCTTATTATTGGATTTTGTTCTGGGATGCAGGACTTGCATTATTTCACTTCCTTGAATTCTTTCCCTGCCAATGTACTGATCCCAATACCCTGGATGATGCATAGGACATAGGAGCCCATGCTTTGACTTGTGTAATCCCGTGGTGAGAACTGACAGTGGTGTTATTGTCCACTGTATGATCTGGAGATAGACACTCATCTTCAGCCCCACACTTTGCCCCTTCTGTGACCAGACACATCAAAAACTTTCCTCTACATATTGTGTGACCTGATGAAACATCCACCATATAAGAAACTCTGAGATGTCTCCTCATTGTGCAAGAGCATTGGAATATATATCTGGGTCATTGAGTCAATTGGATTTTATCACCCCATCTTTATTCCATTACATCACCATTTGCAATCAGTTGTCACTACTTAGTTTTATCAACAATTCTCTGAATAAGTCTTTTCCACTCTAGTGTTTTTATTATTTGTGACTAAATATTATCAGGAACTGGGGACACTCGTTCTGGGCTACATTAACACTGGGTTTTGTAATATAAATCCAGTTACTCAATGGGAGAGAAAAGGAGAATTGAGTCTCCTGAATATCTCCTGACTTATCTTCAATATATGGTGACTACTCATGTATTAAAAAGCAACAGTCAGAGATATTCCCCA
Source organism: Empidonax traillii (assembly GCF_003031625.1). Lineage (NCBI taxonomy): Eukaryota > Metazoa > Chordata > Aves > Passeriformes > Tyrannidae > Empidonax > Empidonax traillii. The sequence continues at coordinate 129,482 of NW_020956219.1, forward strand.
TTGCTGGAACTCATCTTTCTCTACCATCATGTCATTTAAAAAGCCCCCCCATGTTATTGGGTCTGCAACAATAGGGCTTGTCCTAAACAATCCCTGGCATGGTCTGGATATAGCACAGAGAATACTCCCAATAGTTAAGTTAGATACAGGTATTTTAATTTAAGGGATGAAAGTTTAGTGTCTAGATGCAGATCATTCCTTGTTACTTAACCTCAATGCCTTGCAGCAACGCTTAATCTACTTGCACAGAGACAATCTGTGTCTCTCCCTTAGAACTAACCTTTCTCTTTTTTATTTTTTTTTTATTTGCATGTAATATAAATGATCCTCTCCAAGGAGAAGTGTCACCTCCTCTCCCTTTTTTTTTATAGTGGTAAAATCAAAATGCCTCATAGGCCACGTATGGTACTGGAAAGGTTTATCATGAGGTAGCAATCCAAGGTCTTTCGAAGAGGTTTTACCATACTCTTCTCACAGCACTAAGTAAAGCAGTGCTTGTGGTGGTTCTCTCTCTCCACGCCACATTGCTTAATCACATTACTCACTGCTTTCATTTGCTCTAATTCTCCTTCAGTTGGAAGCTTTTTTTTTTTTTTTTTTTTTGCTCTGAGTAGAACATTTGCAATCTGCCTTTTTACTGTGCATGCAAAAAGTAGCATGTTTTTAACTTCTGAGAACTCATTCAAGGAGACAGCATCATTTTTGTACATGGTGTTCTCTGAGAGTGCCACGCATCCTGCATGCTTGGTTGGTAGCAGCTTAGTGCTATCACGGTCCTCCAGGGGCTTGTCCCATGTGGTTATAATTAACTTTTAATGTCTGCCTTCAGGGCAAAACACTTAAGGGGTTAACCAGTTTTCTCCAACAGAATGAATAGTTAAATGGTAACATACGTTTATCAATATATTCCACAAAGAGGAGGAAAATATCTACATTTTTTTTCATCTCCTATTTGTCTAATTCAAAGTCACTTGCCAACTTAAGAGTGGAGATTATCCCTTCAAGTCTTATAATATAAATGTGCTTGCTACATGCTTAACACAATCTTGCTTAGTAGCTGAGTCAGTGTGAAGCTTTGTTGGACCTGATCTCTTTGGTATTTAACCATTGCAAGCACTTGCAGTCTTCCTTTCTCCCATAAGTACATGTTGCATCATGCTGAGACTGAGGAGAGTGACTTACGACAAGGACATGTATGACTTTGCAACTAAACCAGACAGACTTTACTCATAGTATTGCCAGAGAGATGGGGAAAGTTATTATATAAGAGTTTAATTTCTTCTTCAGCTGGCTCTGCCTTGTCAGAGTGGGATTCAGTTCCTAAACACTGTAGTGCAGTGTCACCTGAGACACTCTGGAATATCCAAGGCACTCATTCATTGCTTAAAATGATGTATCTATATTTGGGGAACTCAATCCCACCCTAGATTTCAATGCTCACAAATGACACAAAGAGCAGGATTCAACTGCTAAAACACAGATGTCTAGTGCCAGTTTGGGCACTATGGGCTGTCCTGCCAGTCCAGAAAGGCTCAGTGTTCCTGCAAATTCTTTAATACCCAAAAACATCTCCAATGATACCAGTTCATCGCTTGAAGGAAACAGAGGTTTTTTTGTTTGGTTTGGTTTTGTTTTGTTTGGTTTTGTTTTGTTTGGTTTTGTTTTGTTTTTTGTGAATGGAAACCATACAGTCTGGTAGCCTTCTGTGGGTACCTGACTGAGCTGCAAATGAACTCTTGCATATGGAGGTTACAGTCCAGCACAAAAAGGGTCTGGCTCTGAAGAAAGCAGCTTAGTGGGAGAGTTGCCTGACTTCTTGTTCAGTAGTCAGCACGTCTGCAGTGAGCTCCCAGCACTGCATGGTGTGGACATGCCTTCCAGGTCTGTTCTGAGGCTCAAGAAAGCTGATGGAAGAAAGACCAGGGCTCTCAAAGCGTGCTGAGTGAGCCCACAAAGGGGACTGAGCTTATCAATAGGCAGAAAAGTTGACCCAAAAAGTACATATTTGCCCTGACTTGCTTCTCTGTGCTTGGCTGTGATTTTTTTCTCATTGATGTACCATCCAGAAATCTTGAGAGAGACTTAAGGCACGTAATATGGCATAAGATTGTTTCCTCTTAGAGGTAATGGAAGATTAAGTCTGCATCTTGAAGTTCTTTTTTAAATTAATTCATTGTGTTCTTAAAGAAGTGACAGTAGATTTGATTGCTTTAATTACAGACACTGTATTGTGTCTGTAATTGTAAATGTACTGCTTGCATAAAATATTTATATTCTGTGGGGATTTATCTCCAGGTTCTCTAAGGTATTCTAGAATCAGATATAGAAATCTGGGGACATTGCATCCTCAACCACCTCCTCCTCTTGTGTGTCACTAGTTTGGACCATGACATGTTTCAGGACTTGAATTCATCATCTCTGGTGAGTATAACAAAGTGCTGGCCCATCACCATGCTCTTCATCAGGAACTGCAGCAGTGAAAGGCTAACCTTCCAGCTGTAAAATCTCACAGCCTCACTGCTCATCAGCACCTGAAGCCAATGATAGAATCAGCACAGAATGGTTTGGGTTAGAAGGGACATTCCAACCCCTGCAATTGTCAGGGATGCCTTCTACTACAGCAGGTTGCTCAGGACCCCGTCCAGCCTGGACTTGAACACTTCCAGGGATGGGGCAACCACAACCTCAAAGTAAAGAATTTCCTCTTAATATCCAATCTAAACCTACCCTCTTTCAATTTAAAGCCATTCCCCTGTGTGTGTGGTCTCTGTGTTCTGTGAAGCCAAAAGTGTGGGCCCATTTGCCCTCTCTGCCATGGGAACAGAAGCCTGAAACAGAGAAATGAAGAGGATCTCCAGGTTGACAACAGCTCAAGCAACACAGTTAAGTCCCCAAGAACTGAATAAGAGCTTTAGATAGAAATAAATTAATTACATGGCTTAGTCAGTTTCCATTCATTTTTCTTAAATAACAAACTCCAGCATGATGATCATCCATCTTTTAAAGATGGATGGAGCTGAGACACGAAGAAATAAACTGTCTGCCCTTACATCGCTTGGTAAATTAGTAACACAAGTAAAGCAAGAGCCAGGATCTCATGAGTGATAGTCTTTCAGCTGACCACACTTTCAAGTCTGTACAGTGTTGTAAAGCAACATTTGCTGGCTCCAGGCTGTTAATTCTCTGCATTGTCAGCCCATTCTATTGAGACACGACTGAGCAACATTAACTTTTATACACAGTCATTCCCCTATTGTTGACTTGATCTGATCTCAGTGGAGAGTTGCTGTCAGTGTTCTTCACAGAAAATGGGCCGCGTTAAACACCTCTGACTGGTGTTCCAGCAAAAGCTTGCAATCTTCTGTCAAACAAAACTGCCTTGGCAAAAGGGAAAAAGTGAAAACACCCTGATATGTAGCTTTTTAGAGATTTCAGAAAGTACTTAATACACTTGCCTGTGTATTGTCCATGAATCCAGAATATGCCTTTGATTTTCAGCTTACAAAATCTGATTTATTATCTAATTCTTCTGCATGTCAGAAAGTGCTGTTACAAAGTAAGACCTCATAAACCATATCACAATATTGTCTTCAGTGGTTTTAAGGCTCATATATTTATTTATGAGGAAGGAGTCAACCTTTAAACAGCAGATTTCACTGACATTAGGAGACATCTGGGGTAGCTCTGTGGCAATCACTGCAATGACACATGATATTCGCAGTTACACGGTACAGCTCTTAGCAATCTCCAGTTAAATCATCCACTTTTAAAGAACACCTCAATATTATGAAATCAAAAGGAAGGAATAAACACCTTTACCACATTCCTCTCCCCTTGGCACTACAAGAAACTAAACCCAGCTATGTCAGCCCAGACTGTATGTGCACCTAAGTCTGTCTCCTTTTCCAAAAGCATTGGATTAGGTGGACACTCTAAGAATGAGGCTCCAGTCCCCATCCAGAATCATAATTATCTTTCTTCTGACTCAGTTATGCTTTTTTACAAGTTTGGAGCTATTAAAATTTTCCATGCCGTCCTGTAATTCTTCAAGCTCTTCCACAATAGATAAAAATGTTAATGTTTTATGAAAATCATCATATGATAAGGTATTGGAAGTTTTCTATACTGCTGATACTAAATTACATTAATTAGAATAGCATGAAAATTTTTTATGAAAATAGTCTTGCCTGCTGTGTAGGTATAATTAAAATTGAATGTAAACTTTTTCTCCTAAAGGACCTACCTGGAGCTGGAGAGAAGTAATGGATCTTTTTTTCTTCTTAATTTTTTCCAAATCACCACAAAACTCAAATCTTCAGTTTTGCATCTAGCTAATTATCACTCTTTCAAACATTTCACAAGTGGAGTGTAAAGCAGCAGAAACAGTCCCAAAAGAGAGTTTTTTGTTAGAAATTCTGATTTATGTTGGGTGTAGGGAGGAGTATAGCTAAGTTTCACAACATGGATATGACCAGACCTCACTATCAGCTGCAGAGCAAGAGAATGAACTTGGTACTTCTGTAAATGATTAATATGATCACCAGTGGGCTAAAGAAGTCAAATATGGCACAAGACATAGAGTCACAGAATCCTAGAATGGTTTGGGTTGAAGGGACCTTAAGGATCATCTTGTTCCAATCCCCCTGCCATGGGCAGAGATACCTTCCACTAGCCCAGGTTGCCCCAATCCCTGTCCAGCCTGGCCTTGAACACTTCCAGGGATGGAGCAGCCACAGCTTCTCATGGCAACCTGTGCCAGGGCCTCACCACCTCCCAGGAAAGAATTTCTTCCTATCATCTAACCAAAATCTACCCTACATCATCAACACCTCTAGCTGAGCTCATCAGCTACACTGCCTTTTAGAGCAGTGGAGACAAAACTATGATGCCTCAGTCTTTCCTATCCCTTAACTTATTCCTTTCTTTGTTTCCAATTAAAGACAACTCTGAAATCCCTGTAAACACTAGTTACAATTAAAACCTAATTCTTCTAAATTCCAGCATTCATCTTACCCAATATGAACTCTATGGAAGCTGAGCATTTAGTCAGCTAACTACATACATGTTAATTGTCAGTGGAAAAAGAAGTGTTTCCACAGGACTGTGAAAAGCTGTTGCAAGATCAGTGTGATGAATGGCCCCCTTGCAATCTTCTTTTCCAGTCTTTATTATTCTATTATTCTCTCTCTTGCATATAGAAAAACCACAGCCAGCTTCTTGATTAGACTCCTACCTTCAGGTGGTTACATCTAGGTGAGATGAATTTTTCCTCTCCGTGATATCCACACAGCACCTCTGAAGATTTCACAGTCAGGTAAGGTGTGTTTACATGTCCGATTACTAGGTTGGAATATCCAGTGATTTACAACAAATTTAAATAAAAACTGACAAAAGCTTTACTAGCCCCCCACTGCAAATTAAAAAAAAAAAAAAAAAACTTATCTTCTGCCAAAAAATATGCTCACTTTTCACCGCCTCTTTTTACCTATATTGGTAAAGAATATGCCTGAACATGGGTTGATCTGAGGTAAAGAAAACTTTTTTTTGTACATTTAAATGGACTTTGAGTGGGACCATAAAACAAATGTATTTGTAACAGGTCTATAATTTTATCCCTGTCTTCAGCTTCCCTAAATTATCATGCTTCTTCAGAAATCAAGAGAATTCAGTGTTTCATCTACTTGAAGATTTATCTCATTTTTTATTTTCATTTTAGGGAATTTGGGAACTTTTCTCTTTTTACTGTTTTGTTTTCAGTTCAATCTTTTCACCAGTGTGAAAATCTGAGCTTAATAAAATATACACACGAGAAACAGACACATCAGTGAATGCTGTGATGTTAAACTATAATGGTTTCAAGAAATACTCTATTTTTAGTTTCAAAATTGTTTATCTTCTTTTCCCCCCTTTGCAAACGTGGTCTTAACTAATAGTTATTGTGCACGCTGTACAACCTTTTTCTGTCTTTTCTTTGGGGAATACCCAGGGAAAAAGAAAAAAAAAAAAAAAGAAGAGTTTAAAAGATGTTTCAACTTTTGGTAATTAAGCTCTGGTGAGCGTTGCAAGAATATTTAATGCTCTGCTGCTCTATCTGAAGCGGATCTGGAGACTTACAAGGAATTACAAGAACATGATTTACAAAACATAAAGCTCACGTTGTCAAAGCATCCTCTGAAATGCTTTCAGATGAGAAAGTTGTTTTTTTTTCCTAGTGTTTCATTAGAAACAGGCAGCGGGGAGAGTCTCACAGCACTGAGGCATTTTTGTTTAGTTCTGTTTTGTTTTTCACTCCCATACTTAGGAGTAACTTGTTGGCTTTTTTCCACCTCGTGCTCGCTCTGGCAGGCGAGCATGAGAGAGAATTTGGAGATGGAAGGCCTTTCTGTCTGCAGCCAGCAGGGTCAATTCAGTGTGGCAGCTGCGAGCGGGTGACATAGACTTATATTGACACAACCCACTTTTTGCTGCAGAATCACAAAGCGAAAGCACCCGGGGCTCTTCTGCCTTTTTCAATAAGATACGAATTTTTGTCTTCCTTGTATTAAGCAGAGATCTGTCATCTTGACTTGTACACTAAATGGTCCATTCTGACTGCCTTGTTTGTGTCCAATCCCAGCCAGGATCTAGAAACATGTGTTAACATTCGGCATGTTTGGGGGCGAGCGGGAAGGGCCTGAGGCTAGACTCCCTGATGTCTGCTGGAGGGTAGTCAATAATCATTAGCCCTTCAAGTGGTAGATGCCCAACATAAACTGTATTAATTTATTTAAAAAAATCTTTACTTTAAGCCACAGGGAAAGGCATTTTAGAGAGCATGGCTCCCCTGAACTAACGGAGCGGTAATAAAGACGTAGTGTCACGGATGTGAAATTCTGGCTTGTTGAGGGGGGGGGCTGTGGTTTTTCAGCACTGTGTCATCAGCCAGAGCAATGGGAAACTATTAAAAGTCATTAGCCCGTGCCTGTCTGCCACTTAAGTTTATCCCTGTGGTAAAGATAAAGAAGTGTGATCCGCCCCAAGTCTTTTCTGATTGCCAGCATCCCAGCACCGGCCACAGAACCAAACCCGCGGCCGTGGGGGGAGTTCTAATGTTCATTACAGCCAAGGAGAGGTAAATGAAGCTGAGCTCCTTAATTTTATTTTTGATGGAGCTCGAAGAAACCAAGTTTGTGCTAATTAAATATTCAGAGAAACTGTGAAGCTTCTCATCTAACTGTGACTGTTTATGTGTGGATAGGTGTCAGTGGCAGGCCAAACATTGCTGTCATTTATGTTCCCACCCATCTTGGCGTGAGTGGAGTGGAATGGTGTTGATGGAGAGACTTTTTTAGCATAGTTATTTCTATTTCTATGTTTTCCTACTGCACATATGTATCAGATATATTAAAGTGCTAGAAAGAAAATTCCAATAAAAGGGAGTGAACCTGTAAGATAGCATTCAGTGCATCTAACATTTCAAGTCCAAAAGTGGACAATTAGTCTTGCCCCTTGCAGATGATGTGAGAAGCAGGTATGTCCAGAGGGTAATTCAATACAACCTGAAATAAATGGAATAAGGTATCTACTGATGTCCTTTGGCTATGGAAAGATCTGTGATCTCTAGCAGAGGCCAGTTATCCCACCTTCCTATAGCTGAAGTCCTGTGAGAAGAGTCCTAGTGGGAAAACGGAAGGACTGCTATACTGGGAGGAATTTTTTAGGTCCAAAATTAATCTAGTTTTATCATAAGCAAAATCAACTTATAACTGGTATCAATTGCTTCCAAGAAAAAGAGCTCCAGCAATAGGAACTGTGGATTCTTCTGTTTATGTTTTAACATTGTTAGTATTTATTACTTTTACACTGTTAACATTTAACCAGTGAAATACCTAAAAGGAATTAAGGGGTATTTCCTCTGACATGGCCAACAGCCCAGCTGAAGTGCTTCTACACCAATGCACACAGCATGGGCAATGAAGAGGAGGAGATGAAAAGAATAAGAATGGCTTCTACAGGTGTGTCAGTCAGAAAAGGAAGCTAAAAAAAACCAGTCCCCTCTCCCCAGTGAGAAAGGCTGGCAGACTGGTAACAGTGGACAAGGAGACTGCTGAGGTACTCAACAACTCTTTTGCCTCAGTTTTAACTACAGTCTCTCTTCCTACCCCTCTCAAGTGGGAGGACTGCAAGAAGGGAACTAGAGGAGCAAAGACCCTCCCAATGTAAGAGATCAGATTTGTTTGACTGATGTGGTTTCAAGCCACTCTCCATCGTATTTGAAAAGCCATGGCAGTCAGGTGAACTGCCCAGTGACTGGAAAAAGGGAAACACTGCACCCACCTTTAAAAAAGATAGAAAGGAGGATCCCAGCAACTACCGACCAGCCTGCCTCACCTCTGCGCCTGGGAAGATCTGGAACAGATCTTCTTAGAAGCTGTTAAGGAATATGGAGGACAGAGGGAATGTTTGAGACAGTCAGAAGGTCTTCACCAAGGGCAAGACCTACGTGGCCAACCTACTGGCCTTGTATGATGGAGTGACTACACTGGGGTCAAGAGCTGTGAACACCATCTGTCTGAACTTTTCTAAGGCCTTTGACACGGTCTCCCACAACATCCTCCTCTCTAAATCAAATTTGATGGGTTGACTGTTCAGTGGATAAGGAATTGGCTGGATTGTGGCATCCAGAGGGTAAAGGTCAATGGCTCAATGTCCAGATGGAAATCGGTGACAAGTGGTGTTTTCTCAGGGACCAGAACTGCCAGAGAGGTGGTGAGTGCCCCATCCCTGGAAGCATTCAATGTCAAGTCAGATGGACTTATGAGAAAGCTGATCTAATTGAAGATATCCCTGCTCTTTGCAGGGTGTTTGACTAGATGACCTTCAAGGTTCCTTTCTAACCCAACTGTTCCATGGTTCTATGATTATTGTATTTCCTGGCAATATTTAGACCTTTAAACTTGGAGTTGTCAAAACCAGTAATCTTTTCAAATTTTCTTAGAATTGTTTGTATGGCATCTGCAATACGAATTCATAATTTTTAAGGCTGGGTTGCAACAATTTATTTATTTCAACAAGCCTGCCTGTAAGTGTTTCTCACTGAAGCCACAAGGACTATGCACATGCCCAGGTTATTTGCTGATCTGGGGCATTAATCTTTAATATTATTGCTTTGGCTGTCCAGCTGGATGAACTGCCTGCAATTAGTTACCCTAAAATAACTGCATATGCACTGACAGATTCAATATCCTCTCTAATTAATTGGAAAGATAGGTCCTAGTTTGAGAGCTACCAAGGAGCCACTGGCAAAATGACCTAAGAAAGGAAGGCAAGGCCTATTTGACAGTGGGTTTCATGATATCCTCTCTTTAATGCCATAGTTCCTCTGAATAAATCTCGTGTTTAACAAGACTTGGTGTGTAGTGTAGCAGTGTTTTCCTGGATGGTGGGTGGGCATTGAAACATGTATTAGACCTGCTGCACACCCAGAACTGACATACCTCGTTTAGCTTGTGGTTGCATTGGAAGAACAAATTTTTAATTTGTCCTAAATATTTCCCACTCTTCCATCTGATTCTTTAATGTACAAGCTACACAGACAAGCTACTGTTAAATGACCCATATTAATTCTTAACAAAAATACTAAAGCCTTTGCTGTAACCTAATTAAAAACACCTTCCTTCATCTGTCCTGTGTTAGAGTCTGCCTTGAGCAAGTGATTTGGAAGAAATGCTTGTTTTCCTGTAGGATTTTCCACCTAAATATCCAGTTTTTCAGACTATGAGACAAGGTATGGGAAGAACAAGAGTATGCCTCCACTGAAATCTGAAAGGGAATTTAAGGGGTGAAAGATAAAGCCACTTCTCACTGTAACTCTGTAGATAAGTGCAGAAAGCACCAGCTATGGCTTACAGGACACAAGGCTGTGCTGATTGTTCTCACCTGGTGCTTTAAATCTCACTGACAAACATCTCTCTTCTCAGTTCTCAGAACTGCAAATGAAGACACATCATGGGATGCTACTTAACTTTCAAGAACTGAAATTTCAACGTCCATTCCATGTTCATCAGTAAGGAGACCTCCACAGCTAAAGAGAGAAGTTACATATTGGGAGAAGGTGACACCCCATATCCTATAAAGGTCTTTCATACAAATAAGAGAGATCCAGAAAATATAATAATCATTTTAGAATTACATTTTATGCCTCTTTTTTTTTTTTCTCATGGTCTTTTGATGGCTTAGCTTTTGGTTTTTGGTTTGTTTAGTTGTTGTTTGTGTGGGGTTTTTTTAAGAAACAGGTTAATATGAATCTGATTTTTAAAAATATCAACAGTTTAAGTCCTTTCATTAAATAAACCTGTATTGTTATTATTTTGACCTAATGTTTCTTCCTCCTGTTTGCAAGAAAAAAAAAATCCATTCTTTCACAGATTTATGACTGCAGCTGATCATGATTCTGCAACATTCTCTCTCTTTCCTATTTTTTCATTGATCCAATATCTTACTAAATATTTACTGTT
>NW_020956219.1:140097-179237 GCF_003031625.1 Empidonax traillii
CCCCCCCCCCCGCTTCTTCTTGTCTTTATTTCTTTAAAATGCACCAACTGTGCATTTTACCTACATTCAACTTCCATCTCCCTTGGGAGGAAACCAAACTCCTTACAGAGACTCTTCTAGAGCAGAAATATCTTCTTACTCATGTGCTTTAAGAAAGGATGAATTACCTCTGGAAGTTTCTTTTTCCATGGACTGTAGATGAAACTTAGAGAACTCTAGAATTTTTCTGGTCTTAGGTGAGGTGAATCTCATCTACATTTACTTCTTTTATCTGCTCTGCTGACAGTGGTCCATAAGAATAGTTGGAAAGGAAAGGCATAAATGTCCTTGGAAGCTGCACCTTTGGAGAATTGTTGAAATGGGCTTCAACTACAAGGGACTTTGGATTTCTTTTCATGCACGATTTAGATTTTTTTGGTATGTCACTTTCTATTTATGCTCAATTAGTTGGGCCCTTTTCACCTCCCTGATGCAAAGTAGGAGACTTTGTTTACTGATTAAGCATTGAAAAATTGTTATTCTGAATTATTATTCTACTTTGGCGAATAATTCAAATAAATGCAGGAAAGCTAATAGAAAAAAATCTTTTATTTTATTTCTACTTCTCTTGAGTAGTTTTTCCTTCAAGTGCTTAGGATTTGTATTTCCAGGGTGAAAGCAAAACTGGACAAATGCTAATTTCCTTAGCAGAGTGCAGCTCAGAGGTCTCAGTCAGAAAGAAGCAAGAGCTCTGCAAATCATCAGGTATTGCCAAGGTTTAAATAACCTGATTTGCTACATCCCTTCAGTTTCCTGCCCAGAGAATCCCTCCTTGCTTTTCTATCCATCTCCTTCTCTGAACCCCTGGAGCAGGAAGATTCTACCTTAAAGCTATTGGGATTAATTATAAGCAACTAATACAAACTTTCTATTTACCCACACTGCTTCACAAAGGTTTAGAGCACACCTGTAACAAATCCCCAAATGTGAGCACATTTATTATTTAGGCAGCCTTCCTCAGATTATAATTTTAGTTCTTCTTCACTGTAAAAATGTCTGCAAAAATAAGGGGTTGGGGGGTAAGCAGATAGGAGAAACATCCCAGAGGAAAAGTCCCACTGGCTCCAGGGCAGACAAAAAAATCCAATAGTGCTTATTTTAAATTTTTTGGACAAAATAGTTTCTTATTTTTACGAGTTTCACGGTGAGTTTTTTAAAATAAAAAATCCTAAATTCCTAAACTTGTTAATTCAGTGTGTTGAGTCGAAGTTTTATCAGAACAATGGTTTAGGGAAAGAAAGGAGCTTTTCCTTATGGAAGGCCTTGTTTTTTTTCCCATAGAAAACAACAACAAAAAAAAGAGACCTTTGTCCTACCTTGTGTTTCTCCTTTCCTAATCAACTAATTTTCCATTTGACATTTTCTGGCTCTCTACCAGTTCCTATTTCTCAACCACACCTCCCAGGGTTGTTGTTATCTGCAACAACTGAAGGCATCCAACAGGACCTGGGCTGTCGAGAGATGTGGGGTGGGACTTGTCTCTCTAAGAGTCATCTGGTGCCTGCCATCCCTCTAAAGATAAAAGAGAGAAATAAGCATTTCCAAGTAGTACTTTATCAGTCCCAAAGCATAAAACAGACTAAATGTATTGTTCAATTAAAGTCAGCTTCTCTGCTGACGATCGAGAGAGGTGAGAGTAGCTAACTCACATTTATAGGTCCATTCAGATGGTTAAACACAGGTGCTGGCTGGTGCCCAACTTTTCTCTGTGCTAAAGGATGACATGAGAAGGTGTCCTAGAATCATAGAACCATTAAGGCTGGAAAGCCCTCTAAGATCATCAAGGCCAACCATTAACCCAGCAGTGACATGTCCACCACTAAACCACGTCCCTAAGCACCACAGCTACATACTTTTTGAAATTCCTTCATGACAAATTTAAGATTCTAATACAAGTATTTATACTTGTATCCACATGGCTGTGCCTTGAAAAACAAGGATTATTTTATCTGATGCCTTGGTTGCACCCAATATATTCAAAAAGAACCAGAAAACATTGCACTTCTTTTATTTTGATTAGTGCAGATCAGAAAATCTGATTACTTGATAATATAAGAGAGGCAAAATATCATCAGAGGCCATAATTCACCTCCTTTTATATCTTGAGTTTCTCTCTTAGACTAAGAGTTGAGTGTAAATTCAACCAGCGACATTTTCCAGCCAAAGTGTAGTTGCACCCACAATATCACATGCCCACAGCTTTTCCATCCTCCTTCTTAAGTCCCTCTTCCTTGTACTTAAACAACTTAATAAGTCCGTGTTTCCAGCTGATTCTGCTCTACAATAAAGGCTCTACAGTCCTTCTAGTTGCTTTCTACTGTAAATGCATTCTTCCTCTTTATCTGTGCTATCTATTCATTAAATATGTATTTTTCTACTGGAGTTTTTAATCACCACGGGGATCTATTCCATTTCCATGTGAATGGTTTGTTCTTTTCTTTTTTGTGCAAAGAGGAAAACACACTTTTAATGTAGAGAGTACACTACATGTTGTACGACTGATTACATCTTTCCCCTGCTTCCTCCTCTTTGTACACAAATGTACTCACGTCACACATTTCAGCTGCTGAAAGGACAAAAAGTTCAAAATGGCTTGGGAAAGACATGCTGAACAGATGCTTTTCCAGTATCTCAACCCTTGCTTCCCTCTCTGCCATGGATTAAAATATTAATCATAGCAAGCTCTTTAAATCTGAGTGTCTGCATTTAAAAGGAAGTGAATTTAGCATACAAGAAGATAAGGCAGTAGCTGTTGGAGCACAAGTTGTGCATTTGTTATCTGCAGCCTGGGATAGAGGAGAGCATCCATGTGGTCCTGCCAGTGTGCACGTGCCTTGGGTGCTCCTAGCCACCCCTTTTTGGGTCAGTTTGTCCCATGCTCAGGGACACCACCATATTCTCAAATGGTTAAATAGCAAGCTGGGCTGCTTTGGGCCACTTAGATGAAGACTGGGGCAAGTCTGGCTTGAGCTTAGCCATGTAAAGATACAATCTTCTCTCTCCAGAATGAGAGGAAATGGCCTTCTGTTGTGCCAGGGGAGATTTTGATCAGATAATAGGAAAAATTACTCCACTGAAAGGGTGGCCAGGTATTGGAATAGGCATCAGGACACCAGGGAGTGGGAACCAGAGTAACCATCCCTGGAATTGTTCAAAAGGCATGTGGATGTGGCACTTGAGGACATGGTTTAGCAGTGCTGGGTTAAGATTTGGCCTTGGTGACCTTAGAAGCCTTTTCCAACCTTAATGATTCCATGATTCTATATTACTGCTGTAGGATCCCTTGGTAGAAATTTGTTGGATATTAGAAACTAACTTTCTTCATTGAGAGAGTGGTTAAGCACTGGAACAGTCTCCTGTGGGAAGTGGTGGAGTCACCATTCCTGGAATTGCTCCAAAAAAAAAGTAGACATGGCGCTTCATGATATGGTTTAATGGGCAGAATGGTGTTTGAAGGCTGGACTTGATGGTATTGCAGAGCTTTTCCATCCTTAATGATTCCGTGATACTAAATTAGAGTGGGATAAGTCTCCAAAGGGTCACAGCCTTTGTCCTGAGGTGGAGTGAATGATCTTTGGGAGGTGCTTTTACCTCTCAATTGACTAAGACCTCAACCAGACAATTGGTTAACTTAATTTCTCTATAGTTGCAATTAAATGGGATGAATCTGACCTTTGTGTTTTCCTTTACCCCAAGGCTCAGTGACCTTCACTAAGGGCAATAAGCCCTCGCAGCAGTTGACGGACCAGTGTTTATGCTGGAGTAATTCCTTGTTAGCCTGAAGCTCCAGTCACCTCAGAGTTCTTGGTTATCTATTCTCATGCCCTAAAATCAAAAAAGCACTGTCCTTTTTGGGATCAACAAACATGTCACAGTAGAGTCTATGAAAAATAAAAACCTCTGCCTCCTCAGAGACTTGGGGAAATTTAAAATGTTTCTTGATGTGGTTTGATTGTGGGTCACAGCTTTCCTATGGGCCTGATCCAACAGTTAATTATGCTCTGTGGCTCTGAGGCTTTCCAAAACAAATAACTTACTGGGGGAAAGGAGAGGCTGCTTGGAGATAAATGAGACAGGATCTCAGTGGCATTTCGTTATTGGATAAAACTCACACTCCAGGGAAGTGGTGTGAGGAAGAAAAAATTATTACTTAAGGTATTTTAAGTTGTTTTATTTTTTTTTTAATCTCTGTCTGAATGAAAAGACAATGAGCAATGTCCTGATGCTGCCTCAGCTCCCTCCTTGTGTTTGCATCAGCAATGGAGACATGGTGTGACATCAATTTTACTAAATTTTAGCCTTCTGAAAGTAATATTTCTGACCTAGACTTGGTCAGAAAACAGTTTCTGTTTGAGCAGAGAAATTTCTAAAGGGTTAAACATACCACCCCAAATTTCCTCTTTAGTTCTGCAGCTTACAGAAAATCACTTGAAAACCGGGAACATTTGGATTTTGGAACAAATTCAGCCCCTAAGCTGCATGCAGTTTTCTAAGAGTGGGAAGAGTCGAATACCAGGACAAACTCAGGGGATGTAATTAATTTACTTCTTAAAATCAAATTAGACTTTTTCCCTTGAAAAAAAAAAAAAAGTTTAGAAATTAATTCATATTCCAGGATAAATTTCCATTCTCAAGCTAACAGAAGATGGGCTGTAGAGAACACAAGAAGCTCAGCATTGTTACCACAACACTCAAAACATTTCATTAGTGTGGTGAGCACCACAAAAGTTTGTGTTTCTTCTGATTTGCAGTAGCTGTAACTGACTGAAACACTCAACTTTTTTTTATTTAGGGGCATTAATCAAAATAGTTCTTCTAGCTTTTATTCTGTAAAAGTCACAACCTACTGGCCTTAATTAGTAATTAAGATAATATTGCTACCCCTAGTGCTTTAGCACTGACAGATCAGTTGCTGGATAAAAAGAACTGGGAGGATGAAGTTACTTAAAAAGTTACATCTGAAAAAAAAAAGAAGTCTTAATTTACCAACTGCTTGATTCTGCTTTTATTTAACATTTGTTTGAGGGCTTGATTTAACTTTTTTCTATCTGGCATTATTTAACCTTTCACTTTTATGAACAATTAAAGACAAATTAAAATAAGCCCTTCCAAAAATAGAAGAATCTGCTGAGGCCAAAGGGAACATCATCATTTTGGAAAAAAAGAGAAAAAAAATATTTACCTTTAGGCTACTTAAACACTCAATTTACCAAATTACCCCTGTTTAGTGTAATGGAATAAATGGCATGCATAGAGGATTGCTGTTGGCAGGAGATCATTAGAGCTAAAAAGGTAATGGGCCCTGAAAAATGCCCCTAGGAGCCCTGGGTACTGCAAGTTGAAGCTGAGTGACCATCTATCAGAAGTTAGAGGAGAGAACAGACACATGGGAAAAGAAATCCCAAAGCTGAGCTTAAATTATTATTTTTTTTTTTTTTGGTTTGCAGTGGGGATTTCATCCATGACTTTCAGATTACCATGATATTTTGCTGAATATTTAAACCAAGAGCAAACTCAGAGTAGCTGCAGTAGTGTGGGATTTAGTGTTACAGGATGGCAGTATACCCAAGAAAATGTGTTTAATGTGTTTTCTTCAGCTGTAAATGTTTAGAGGTGAGCTGGTAGTCCTAGGCTGTCTGCAGTCAGTAGGAAGAAACAAGCATGTCCATAGTGCAACTGAGCCCATGTGGACACCTAAAATAGGCCAGATGATCACCCACCATCACCACCAAGTGCCTATTTTGTCACTGACCTGAAAGTTCAGTGAATAAATCCTATTTATTATGGAGTGGGAGATGTGAAAAAAGCCTTTAGACAATGTAGGTCAGTGTTGTGCGGATCTTGTCTTGGAATTACATTTATAGACTATGAATAATGCCTGAATTGTCTGGGTAGG
Organism: Empidonax traillii; assembly: GCF_003031625.1. Lineage (NCBI taxonomy): Eukaryota > Metazoa > Chordata > Aves > Passeriformes > Tyrannidae > Empidonax > Empidonax traillii. The sequence goes on from NW_020956219.1 coordinate 146,033, forward strand.
AATGATGATGGGACTGCAAGAGGACTCCACCTTTCCTGCAGGATCTCCCTGACACGCCCCATCTTCTACAGCATAGAATCACAGAATTATAGAACTGCAGAATATCCTGAGTAGAAGGGGATCCACAAAGATCACTGAACTCCAACTCCTGGCCCTGCACAAGACAAACCCAAGAATCCCACCCTGTTCCTGAGAGCATTGTCCAAAAGTTCCTTGAGCTCTGCCAGGCTTGGTGCTGTGACCACTTTCCTGAGCAGCCTGTTTCAGTTTCCAACCACCCTCTGGGTGAAGAACCTTTTCCTCGTATCCAACCTTAACCTTCCCTCACAGAGCTTCATATGGAGTATTACAGATACAGAGGTTCAATTTCATTGAAGATTTCATTGTATTTTAAGCAAAAATATGCACAATTTCATGAACTGTTTCATCTGATGTAAAATATAATTTTAGGAAAAGAATAGTAATAAACAAGTCTAAGTCACAACATTGCCATAGAAGTAGACCATCCTTTTCTATTGAACAAGCAAGAAGCACTTCAGATGTGAAAATTCATTTAAGCCCCTCCCTTTGACACACAGCAGTTTGATGTTTTATCTTTCATTTGGTAAGGGAGTGTCTTCATCATCATTGTGGAACAGACCCTGGGGTAAAATGCTTTCAGTCATTCCTGGTGGTGCTATTTCTTTTGGCATAAATAACAAAACATGCAGCGGAGCATCGATTGAAATGCAGCTGCCCCATCTGCCAAGTGATTATCCAAAGACTGTGACAGAGAGTCCTGGATATTTAAATATTTTTAAACAAAGTGTAGTCCCTTTAGAGGGCTTATAAAAAAGAGGGAGAGGAACTTTTTACAGTCATGGGAATGGATTTAATTTTTTTTTTAAACAGCTTTTACAGGGGAAAGTTTTACAGTAAAACAGAAGAGATTTAGATTCGATGTTAAGAGGTTGGTGAGACACTTGCCCAGGTTGCCTCGAGAAGCTGTGGCTGCCCCATCCTGGAATTGTTCAAGGCCAGGTTGGACGGGGCTTGGAGCAACCTGGGATAGTGGAAAGTGTCCCTGCCCATGGCAGAGGGGGTGGAATGAGATGGTCTTCGAGGTCCTTCCAACCCAAACCATTCCATGATTCTATGACTCCAGTAAGAAAGTATAGGGAGTGGTTTCCCCAGACTATCATAAGATGTAAGATAAATCTACTTCTAGGTGAATTAATTTTATCCTTTTTGTACACACTCAAAATTAAATTCTAGATTTAAACTCATCTCTAGATTTTGGATGAAAGAGAAATTTTCTTTAGTTAACCTTTCTTTGTGCTCTGGAAAATTGCCCTCATTTTGCACTATTGACCAAAAATATTTCTCATTGTCAGAGAGGTATGGACAAATCCTTGGATTTCTGTTTCCCAGGATCTTGATATGGCTTTGGGTGTTTTATTTTTCCCCTCTTATGTTTGCTATAAGGAGCCAGAGCATCTTCACAGAATCACAGAATCACAGAATATGCTGAGTTGGAAGGGACCCACAAGGGATCATCGAGTCCAACCCTTATCCCAGCACAGGACCATCCCCAAGAGTCACACCATGAGCCTGAGAGTATTGTCCAAATGCTTCCTGAGCCCTGGCAGCCTTGGGGCTGTGACCACTGCTCTGGGGAGCCCATTTAGTGCCCAACCACCCTCTGGGGGAAGAACCTTTTCCTAAAATCCAACCTAAACCTCCCCGGACACAACTTTAGGCCATTCCCTCAGATTCTATCACTGGTCACCACAGAGAAGAGATCACTGCCTACCTCCACAAGGAATTCTGTGATTTGTGATATGGTTTTTTTTTTTTTTTTCCTGGGAGGAGGTTCTGTGGAGTTTGAGGGCATGGAATCGCATTTTTTCCCAAGTCTATTTTCTTACTGTCATCTAAGGGACACGGTTTGCAGCCTGCTGAGTTTAAAGATCACCCTGCTAAACACCTCAGCAAAGGGCCATGCAAACAGGGAGCAAACATCACGACAAGGCACACAAATCCTGGCTCCATCACTATGTCCATCCTCAGCTTACAGAAAGTAAGATGGGCCAGGAGTGTTGAAGGGAGGGAGAGAGTCAATCCAAGGCCAGAAATGGGGCACTGTCAGAGCTCATTAATGTCACACCAACCAGGAGGAGCAATACGTTATTTAGACAAGCCCCGGGGCCATCCTAATTGACAGCGTCGAGCTCAAAGCCACCTTTACTCCCTGTCCAGTGGTGTTCAGCATCTTTATAAAATTTATCTCTCTTGATATACCCCTGTGAGGAAAGGACTGGCTACCCCATTTTAAAAACAGGTATAGAAATAGCAAACCATTTGACTTATGACACCCAGAACATCTATATCCAAGACATGACTGAACCCAGATTCCTCAGGCTGTAATATTTACACCCAAGACCATATTCCCCACAATATTAGACATGTTTTAGAAATATTAAACAAATTAATATTACATGGGTTAGCAACAGATTAACCGAATGATAAAAAAAAAATCAAAAACAATCCTGGAGTCTTCACATTCACATTGAGCCTCCTTTAAAAAATGCTTTGATGATCATCTCTGAACATAAAAAGAATTCAGCTTGCATCCTAAACACAGACATGCAAAATCTTCCCCCCCTTTCTCTCTCTCTTGCTTAACATTAGTAGGTTCTGTTTCTTAAGCAGAAATTACTGATTTCATATTCCAACTAAGTTGTCTTCTTTCTAGAGATGTCCTAGATTTCAGATGGAGAGAGCAACAAAAATTATAAAATTAAAAATATTAGTCAGGAAGGGGAAAAAGACTCATATCACCTTGCAAAAGGGTCACAGCTAGTTGACATATAGGACATACACTACTCATTGCCCATTTAAATTGAATCTAAACACTCCCAAAGACACAATTTAAACTTTAAAAAATTTCATCGTTGCATGTTGTTTTTCATAATCTGTTTTAAAACAAACAGTGATGTACCTCAGAGGAGTTTTTATCTAAAAGAAAAAGCCAAATCTCATCTAGTCTTTTCCCATCAGTAGATCACAATGTGCACATTAAATGCTGATCCTGCCAAAAAGGACAGTTTAGTAAGAGAAAATCTGAGTTTGTGTATATTAAAAGTGATAGAAAACAAGATCCTAACCTAAAAACATTCAAATTTGCAGTCAGTAAGTCATGAAGAATAAAAACAAAGCCACTTACATAGTTTAAGATTATGTAAATCAGTTGAAGTGTTTTGATAGATTTTAAAAGCTGAGTGGTGAAGACAGTCAGTGTTAGAAATCAAAGCATGGAAAGAAAAAGAATAATTAAGATCTGAGTTTATTTTGGGCTTCCTTAAGGTTAAAAATGCAAGGCTTCTTTAAATACAGGTAAAATTTATTTGGCAGTCTATAAAGGACATCACAGTGATGCTACATGTGATGAAGAAGTTACAGACAACAAACAGTGTCTGATGGAAAATACAGAAAAAATTATAAAAGTCGCTTTTGATGTGAAATCATCACGAAGTGGCACAAAGGCTGGCCCTGAAAGTAAAGAAATAAAATAAATAATGAGCCTTTTGTAAAGCAAATGTGCTGTACAAATACGAGCATGCATAATATTCCTGTGTTATGGAAAGGAACGGATTTAAGGAAGGTGAACTGAAGTAATAAACATAGATGCACATATTCCTACACAAGGTCCAAGTAACTGAATAGTGAAAAGGCAAATTAGACTGGTCTGTATTGATTTCCATCCATTTATCCCTCTACCTGTCTTTATTTCACGGCTTCTGTTATTACAAATAAGGGAAACTTTTGTCCCATCTCTTAAGAACTTCAGAGTCATTGAGATCTTTCAACTCCCCAGTGAGAAAAAGTCTATCTTTTTGTATTACAGTTTGAGAGATCTGACCAAAACATTAAGTAAATATTAAATATTTTTGAACTCCCATTTTGATTTTAGCTTTTTCATATTTATTTTTGTACATTTAAAAAAAACCCCTACTTTGAACAAAAAAAAAAACCAAAACATAAAGTCTTATTTTTATACATGTTAGAATGGATCATTGTGACATTTCAGAACTATCTTTCAAAAATTAGGAACAGGAAATTAATCAAAATCAAGCCTTTATTATAAACCAGAATTAATTTGATGACTTACATGTGCTTAAAAATTTTATTTTGAAGAAAATATCTTTTCAAACCCCCCAAGTGTCTTAAAGAATTTGAGCTAAGAATGATATCTGGGGTCCTGAAATGGCTCTCAGCATCTCTGTCTTTCTTACGTCTCATTGAGAAGAATCTCAAGACTGAAATCCCATCACCTTTAAATGCATGCTGACTTTTCCTTTACAGCAACCAGTTTGGGAAAATGTCTTATTTTAGGGTAAAGTTAATGGAACTGAGCAAAAAACTATCTTAAAATTATTGGCAGTTAGGAAGATAAAGGACCTCTCCTTGGTGAGGTCCCACACTAGCACACTGTAAACTGTTTAAATCCTTTCCATGAATATTTGGTTATGGGTGTTTGAGACACACATTAACCCTCTTATCTTCTAGGCTTCCACATATGGATCTAAATCAAGTGTCAGACTTGATCTCAGGAATGCCTTTATCACAGAATCATACAATAATAGAGCCATTAAGACTGGAAAATACTTCTAGGATCATCCAACCACAGTGGGTAAGAGATTAAGTGGGAATACTCAGGGGCAGTTAAGCACGCTTCTCCCAAGGGAGAAAAAAGCATCTTGGGTTTATGATGTCTCCTTGTGTCATGTTGAAAGACTTGCTTTATGGCAGTTGCAGAGAGAATTTAGCTCTTCTGATTTTTAGCTCAGGATCACGACCACAGTTTCGCTGCTGATATGTGATAACGAGGTCCCTGAAACTACACAGCAGCTGTTGAACTTCCCCCTGAAGGTGAAGTTGTCTTTCAGGTAGTTAAGGTAATTAATCTGTCTTTTAATGGTATTTTCTTTGGTTTGGTTCCTTGATCTACCGTCACTCACAGATGGAAGAAGTTATTGCCTACAGATAATGAACTATAACAAATACTTGATATTCTTCTGTGGATATTAATTTGAAAATTTCTCGTCAGGTTTTTTTTGCTCATTTTACCAATAAGACAAAGCTAAAAAATGGACCAGAGATTAGGCTGTGCAAGACGCTGAACTTTGAATTCCAACCTTGGGGAGATTAAAAACTTGATCACCACCTGCCACGACTCATTTTGCCATTCCTCGGAGACAGGAAAACAAGGCAGAGTTTTGATCTGTGCATATCACCCACTTCTGAAATAGCTGGAGTTGTGGGCTGTGTTGACAACCAGAGCTCTCCCGATGAACCTCTATCTTGAACACCTACAGATGGAACAAACGCCCCTTCAGAGACCCAGGGAAGAAAAAAAAAACACACACTGCGTTGACAGACAGGTGGTTGTATGGGGATATAGACCTTGGTTTAAGCAGCATCAGTGCTGTGGGTTCAATTTTGGGAAGGTTGGGTAGCCAAAATGCCCCATCTACCCTCTGGCACAGAAGCCACCCTGTGTTCAAGAGGTGTTTGTGGTTCCATTTTCTGCTGTTCAGTGCAGCTCTTTGTGAGCTCACTACCGTTTAGTAAGAGATAACAGATTAAGCCAAGTGCAGGGATAATGAAATATAAATTAGTAGGTTTGCCAGCCTTTATCCACAGCACTGTCAGAGTGTATTATCTGGTATATCTAGTTCAGAGCAGTCAGTTAAATTTCCCCTTATCAGAAACTGAGTGTGAAGTGTGGTAATGTTGCTAAGTGCAGAACAAAAATCTCTCTTTTTTTGCATCCCATGACTGCTCCAGGCAACATTCTTGGAAACCTCTGAGTAGGAAGGAAAAGAAGACCCTGAGATATATACACTGTGACAAGCCAGGAGGCTAAGCTCCACCGGTAAACCGTCCTGTGAGCGGCAGTCGCCTGTGGCTGTGACATTACCACACTTTGCTCAGCTTCAGAAAGGGAAATTTAACTGACGACTGCTATGAACTGAAGCCACAGCCTAAACCAGATAATACACCCTGACAATACTGTCAGGCAAAAAAGGCTGTGTTCCCATTGATTTCATCGCATTGGAGACATATTACCCAGGGCTGTGTATGTTTGAGGGTATATGTGAACACTGTGGGAATATCAAAGGGAAAGACACACTGATTTGGGCAGAAACAGGCCTCGCAGAGATAAATCCCCAAAGTGCACTGACTGAAATATATATTATTTGGAGAAGCGGGCACGGCAAAGATATTGATTGTAATTATAACTTAATCCTCGATCTACATCTGATCTACCCTGCTGGGTTTGTTTAAAGGAGTGCAAAGCAGGGAAAATCACATTTCTTACATCTCTGGGTTGTTCCTGGAGGATTGGAGGTCCAGTTTGTCGGCATTTCCAGCAGGATACAAACATCAATGACAGGCAGAACTCGAAGGGTTCAGAGCTTGGGTTCAGCTCAGAGAAGATCCACGCTTCTCTAATCTCTTGGGCTCCAGGCTCCAGTTCCTGAATAAACATATTTTGTGAACAAACGACAAAGGCAAATATCTAGTGTCACAATATATATTCTAAAATAATTAAGAAGTGTTTTGAAACAAAAAGGATTCTCATACTTCAGAACATAGGCCAGCGCAAAATGAGACCAACATCTAATTATTTGGCTTGCAATAAAACCTCTCTGAAGTTGGAAAGAAAAGTTTGTGTTTAACTCCCCTGTTTACAGTAACAATTGTTAGCCTTTATGTAGTGTTTGTCCCCTTGAAAACTGTAGACCTTAACACCTGTAGCAAAGTGCTACTTCTTAAATTTACATAATTTCAATGACATCCACATTTTGTTTGGTTTTTCTCATAATCCTTTTTCTCTGTATTTCTTGTTCTCACCAAAGCCTTGGAGAACAAGTGGAGAAAGCAAGCTAAAATATGTGGTCAAAAATCTCAGATAAACTGTTCTGTCATAAAAGTATCAAGACTTCCAGGAGATCAAGACTTACTATTTCATGGAACCTTGATATATAGGTCTGTTGGACTGATGGAGACAAATTTTCCTCCAGGATTTGATTAGGAACTTCAGGCAAGGTAAGAAGCTTTCTTTGTTTGCAGTGATAAGCATATTCATATCCCATCCTTTTGCAATAAAATGTATTGCAAAATTAGAGTGTGCTTGTTGTGAACAACTGAGTTTCTCCTTGGACTATCAGAAGAAGGTGACCAAGTCTCATGGTTTTTAATTGCTGCTTAGCAGTGTCAGGCATCCTTTTGAAAAGGGAGGGAAGGGAGTAAAGATATTGATAAACCAAATTATTATTTATTGCACTTTTTATAATGGAAATGTTTATCAAAATAGTGAAGCAGGAAATAACAGCCTTCATGTAAAAGATATATTTTGAATCTTTGCAATTAACTCAATCTTCATTTCACTGCTGTGCTCTCTAGCTGCATACACTGTCTTTTTTTCATTCTTAAGAATTCAACAGCTTCAAGCCCAGCACTCTGCAAAAGCCATAAATTAGGGCCCAAGATGAACTGATGTTTCATTTGAAATGTTTCATGCTGGTTTGCAGCTTCCAAATTAGCATGAAACAGCACCAGAGGAAACAGAGGGATTCTCCTGCATTGTACAAAGAGCCATATGAACTTTTGAAATGCCTGAGATCTCATTACTGACAACATTTTGACCTCAGAGTTTTCATGTGCTGACCTGGAGGCTGCCTTTGGAAGCAGAAATGCAGATTACCCATTCAGCATGACTTCATGGGCTTATCAAGCCAGATGATTTTTTTTTTTTCCAAATGCAAAGCAACAGTATGTTGCTTCCAAAAATGAGGAAAAGTAATTAAAAATTATAGATATGAGAGCAGGATGAATGAAAAATCAGCCAGGAAAAAGGTAGACAGAATGCAGTCCTTTCTGGGGTGCTTTTGGTAAGCTTTTATGTTTTGTTGCTAAGCCTGTTCAATCCTATCCAGAGATCTGGGATTAAAAGCTCTACACAGGCTTAAGGTACCAAACAGAAAGCAGGGAAAGAGCAAGAGCTACTCGTCTTCTGAAGCTCCTTCTTGTTCCTCCTGTGACCCAGTTTTATTGGGAATGCTACTCAGCAGCAAAAAGAAAAAAAAAATCTGAGATAAGGCAATAGAACAAATACTAAGGAAACATTTTCTGTTTAGTTGAAAAAGAAACCATGCAAAACATCCTGGTCCCACAGAAGCCAAAAAGACTCACTGTTAATGCCAACAGATCCAGACCTTCACCAGAATATAAAACCTTTCAAAAATATGGAGTAATTACTTTCAAAGAGATTCTCAATCAAAACTTGGGGAAGAGCACTGAACTCTTGTTTTATGGGTTGCAGAAAAGAGGACCTAAGGGGTGTCCCTGCCCATGGCAGGGGGGTAGAACTAAATGATCTTTAAAGTGCCTTCCAAACCAAACCATTCTATGAATCTATGAATGACTAAGTAATATTCAAAATTTCACAAGGTCCAGAGAATTACATTCCTTTCAAAAGAAAGTCTGGAGACTTTTTTGTTGAGTCCCACTATTTAAGAGTAGAGAAGGCACCAGCTAAAAATACGGCCTCCTGGTCACATTTTTCACCCAATCCCTCTCCATTCAGTTGAAATGTCATGGAATAAACACAGGAATTCTGCAGGGGTTGAATGAGTGTGGAAACTTTCAGATAAAGGGAGCAGCAAATAACTTTCTTTGCAGAGTAAGGATGGAATAACTGTCAGCCCAGCAACAAGTCACTTTAGGCTTGGGATTCAATGCAGATTTTTCTCTGCTTTGCACTATGTGTAAGACTTGTGAGCTCAACACTTATCACTGATCCCCTTGTTCCTTTGTGGTATTGTCGTATTCTATTGCAACAAAATAATGCTGCAAGCAATTTCTTCTCTCAGTGTCATTTTCATTCCAGATTGCTCCACACTGGAAATTAGCTGGATGGTGTTGTTTAAACTGTTTTTAAAATACACAGTGTAAAAACCTCACCCCCAGACTCCGCAAGACTTCCCTAACCGACTGTGACTGAATGGAAAATTCTGCTGCTCTGATTAAACTTATATGCAGAGGTGAATAAAATATAAAAGAGGTCTTGAGCATCATCTTTTATTTAGCGTCTTGTCCGATAAGTATGATCATACTTTTAAGGATCACAGTATATTTTTAGACACCTTGTAAAGCACTCAAGCTTTTGCTCAGAGTACTAGGAGTGTATGGTTTAATAAGCCAGTTGACAGAACATTAGTGACATCAAAGCAATGGAAAAAACTCTGTTTGCTTGCTCTTCCTTTCATCTGACTTTAAAATACAGTGCAATCGACAGGATTAGGAGAGAAAAACACACATACACATGCAAACCAAGTGCATTTGATGAATTCTGTGTGATGAACTGTTTGAAAATAATGATTATTTTCAGGAAACCAAGATATTCTTCTCCTTCTAAATGCACATCAGATTTTATGCAAGCCCACTGTTTCAATCTGTTGTATGTTGCAGTTTATGAAGGGGTTTCTTGGGGATACCAGATTGATGCCATCTGGGTATTGTGTAGACAGGAAAAGTACATGATGCTTCTCCTCCTTTCTGCTGTTAACCCTCAGTTTGTCAGGTTTGCTCTTGAAGACAGAAAATATTCACGTTTCTATGTCTAATGTCAGGCTATAGCCCCAGGAGAGGTGGTAGGTGGTTATATCCATCAGGTCACATCTGACATAGACACCATACATGGGACACAAAATGTCTGCAGAGCTGGTCTCCTGCAGTTCTCAGCAACGCCAACACAGAGGAAGGGGCATTTTTAGCAGATAATTCATCTGCCCTTCTGAGATATTTATTTCAAATGATTTGCACTGATTCCTAAAAGTGATTTTTTCCCCCTTCATTTTTTTCTTTCTCCTTTCTTTTTGCCAGGGGGTTGCAGCATGTGATTACAGGTATCTGGATTGTACACAAGGAAAGGCAGATTGCAAAAATTTGGTTGCATTTCTACATATGACCCTTGAAGTCTCAAAACTTTCCATAGATCTGATTGTCCCCAGAATCATCTTGTGCCAGATCACATGATGATACTGTTTGGTTAGACTTTTCCCTCATTAGAGAAGATCCCAAGCTAATTGCAGGAAACAGCAAGGCCCAAACCACACCTGGGTGTAGAGATATTGAAAATGCATCCACTTTGCACACTACCACCTCCAACTGGATGTCTAAAATGATGGATTAGAGGAAGGTTTGCTCTCAGAACGTCAGTAGAAATACAAACTTAGCAAAACTATCACCTGTTGGTTAATTTTGTTGGTCACTTCAGCAATAATCCAGTTATACAAAACCTTTCAGATGGGGAAATTTTGTACCTTTGCCCTTTGGTTCTGCAAAGGATGGGAAGAGTAATTTTCTCTTTTACATCCTGGAGATTAATGCATTTTTATAAGAAGGTACAACACAGGAAGAATACAATATCATCCTCATAAATACCTAAATTCCAGGCACATCTGTTTCCAGATAAGACCCATTTAGTGTGACTCATCTCAACAGCAGTAGTGTTTCCATCATTTGATTTCACCATGGACTGGTAAAAATTTGATTTAAAGTGTCATCATCTGAATTATTTATAAAATATTACGTGGTCAGAGAAGTTACATGTTCAGAGAAGTTGTGGATGCCCCTCCCTGAAAATGTTCAAGGCCAGGTTGGATCAGAGTTTGAGCAGCCTGGCCTAGTGGAAGGTGTCCCTGCACATGGCAGAGCACTGGAATTAGATGGTCTTTAAGGTCCTTTCCAACCCAAACCGTTCTGTGATTTTTAGGGCTTTGTCTGCAGGTCTTGAGCCCTGTTGTCAATGGGACAACAATGTCTTTGATGAATAGAGCCTTTCCTGTTTACACATTGTGTATCATCTCTGCTTTTCCAATGCTTTGCACAAGGTGATAGAACAGTAGGATTTCCTAATTCACTGCTAAGCCAAGTGCTCATATCTATGTTACTTTCCATATAAAACACTTAGAATACACTCAGCTGTGAATGTAAAGCCAAAGCTGAACAGTGAATTCTCCTTAAGGCCTGATTTTCCAGGCAGTTTTTTTGCCTATGGAGATGTTTCAGCATTAATTTTGATCATATTCTCTTTCACACCCTCCATCTAAGGTACTAAAAAGGGAATTCACAGGAATTCGTAAGGTGCCATAAGCAATGTTCTCAGAAGTGTAAAAGAAATGAATACGATAATAGCTTTCAAACTAAGTTCTCCTCAATGTGTTTAGTTCACTGGGTGTTAAAGAACATTTAGTAACAGCTTAAATGAGTCAAATGAGGATGCAATCAGGATTCATCAGGTGAGGCACAACCCAAACTGAATGTTACACCCTCTTTGTGTGTGCTCTAAAGGTTCTCTCCTTTCTTGACCTGTTCAGATGAAAGCTGACTGGATTCTTTAAAGCACGTTATTCAGGGACATTTATCAGAGCTGGAAAGGATGGAATTGATGCTTTTTCTTTTTTTCTTTTTTGCTTTTCTTTATTTCTTTTTAAGCCTAGTGTTTAATATCTCAGCCCACTCTGCATAAAGGGAGCTGTCAGGCTTCTGCTGGAAGTTTCTTGCTTAGCAAGAGCTGCATATTGGGCACGTCCACTCCTGGAAGTAAATCCTATTCTTTCCAGTATTCAGAGGTTTGTGCCATTGAGAGGTGTATTACAGCACCCTTAGTTCTGGGTGTTGTAGCTGTGCGAGGTCAGGGGCTGTAGGAAATGCCATGAGCTGGTTGCAAAGTTTTCACTTGTTTCATCACTCATCCTTGATATATATTGTATAGATGAACTTTAGATTAGATACCAGGATGAAATTTTTCTTCCAGGGGGTGAGGCCCTGCTACAGGTGGCCCAGAGAAGCTGTGGGTGTCCCATCAAGGTCAGGCTGGACAAGGCTTGGAGCAACCTGGTGTAGTGGAAGGTGTCCTTGCCCATGGCAAAGGGGTTAGAAGTAGATGAGCTTTAAGGTCCTTTCCAATTCAAACAATTTAATGATTCCATGATTCTATGATACAAACTCCATATGGAAATTCCCATAGAATTTAATTGCAAGAAAAAAAAAAAAAAGAAACTCAGAAATGTTTAAGTACTTAAAATTGATCAATGAATTTTGTTTCCTCCATGGGATTGAATATAATGCTCCACAGGAGACTGGTTGTTCTCTGTGCTGATCCATATGTTTTCAGCGTGACTTCTATTAAATTCCCAGATGGAACATTTCCAGGTGTGGATTTTTGCTTTTTGTTTCACACCTACTTAATCACTTACGACTGATGCAGACAGAAACAGCAAGTGTCTGGACTGTGTTACAAAGATGTAGGTGTCTGAAGAACCTTTTTAATCTAAGGTTAGAGACATTTACTGTATGTAACACCTTATTGACAAGTATTTCCCTTCAATAAGAGCAAACAGGACAGATTTATGGATCAGTCTAGTTTACTTGATATGTTCCACAAACACATTTTATAAACATATTTATTTGACTGTTGCCCACACACAGGGCATGAAAGGAGATAGAAGGATGGCAAAATGTGGGATAAGTAACTTGAATTTGTGAGTAGAATGAATGGATGATTCTGCAAGTTCTCTTGTTTCTTTCTTTTCTTCCATCACATGGAGACATCACTGCTTCAAGTCACATGCTGGAGATTTCACCTGGCACATCTGCTCAGAAAGGGCACTCCTTGGCCCAAGAGTCCTCTGGAGATGACAGAGCTGCCCAGTCTGACCAACGATCTGCAACCAAGGTTCACAGGACACAGGAGGCCTGAGCACAATTACTTTTGAGTCCCTGTGTCACTGTTGTATAAGATACTGAACAAGCTAAGGTGGAACATTAGTTGAGAAATTCATATGGGACCCTTTTATTCAAGGAATACATTTCAGGAATGAGACTTAGTACATAAAGAATCATTGAACTGTTTAGGTTGGAAAAGACCTCTAAGATCATCCAAGTCCAACCACTAACCCAGCATTGCCAACTCCACCACTGAACCATGTCCCTTGGTGCCACATCTGCACATCTTTTAAATATCTCCAGGGATGGTGACTCCACCACTGCCCTTGGCAGCCTATTCCAACGCTTGACAATCCTAACTGTTCCTAATATCCAACCTAAACCTCCCCTGGCATGACTTGAGGCCATTTCCTCTTGTCCCATCTCTTGTTATTTGGGAGTACAGCCCGACCCCCACCTGGCTACAACCTCGTGTCAGGGAGTTGCAGAGAGCAAGAAGGTCCTCCCTGAGCCTCCTTATCTCCTCAGTTGCTCCTCATCATACTTGTTCCTCAGACTCTTTCCCAGCTCCATTGCCCTTCTCTGGACACACTTCAGCACCTCAATGTCAATGAAATTCAAAAATATCTCAACCTGGTGGGATGCATAGGAGCTCATTATCACTCCAAGGAAACTGACAAGCAATAAATAAAACTGTCAGATGACATTTGTTTTGATTATTTAAGGTAAGCAATAAAATTGAAGTTCAGGAAGGTTCCTGACATGGGTAGGTGGCATTAATTCTTGACACAGGCAGTCTTAGAAGAAACAATTTGAAATATTCATGTAATATATTAGCTACCAAGTCAGTTGTGAAGGGAACACGCCTGCACACTGCAGGATAAAAAATGACGCAAATCTGCAATGTGTAAAAGCCAGAAATCACAAGGAATAGGGCAGTAAATATGGGAAGAAATGTGACGCCAGCACTTATGAAAACGTTCTCAGAACTGACCATTTCAGTTGTCAGTTGCAGTGTTTTGCTGGCTTGGGCAGCCACAACACACCAACAATTTGTCAGAGTATAAACTGATCAAATTTCATTTTAAAACTTCAGTGCCAATGGGCTTCAGGGACCAAAATTTTTGAGTTACAATAGTTGAAAGTAAACTGAGTAGCTGAAAGGCTCCCTCCAGTTCTAAGATCATCTGGCACAGTCTGGCCTCATTCATGTTATGAAAATCTCTTTCTTCCCCGTTTAGGTTGTCCACTGATAAACTGTCTATCCATGAACCAGATTAGCTCTGTGAGCAGAAGCTTCATAGGACACTGCTGACCCAAGAAGTGCATTCTTCCACAAATATTCATAATTTCATGTGTTCCTCTCCTGACATGGATAACTGTATTGTTTTAGACCTGATTTCTTGATCCTCTTTTACTTAACAGATATATGATAAAACTGTTAATTTAAATCAGTCCTTTCCACAAGAAGTTTTTCTGTTTTTCTGACTGGAAAGTTATTATGAATAAATGATCAATATCAGCTCCTCTGATCCTTCATATATGTGTCCAAATAGAGACTGTGGGGGGTGAAGGTGACTGAGATCCAAGTCCAAAACAGGATCCACGTCAGTATAATAGCTTTGCTCAACTTCCACCTCTGCAGCCTTTGAGATTTCATCCCACAAGCTTACAGGTATTTATTAAATAAAAAGAAATAAGGTCTTTACCTTGATAGGTTTAATTACTGACCTTAATACTTTGGCTGTGAATTTTCCTAAGATATATTGTGGATATCAGTGTAAGATTTAGAAAGAACCAGTGAAGTGTAATACTAAAATGTGAGCAGAACAATCCATATTTTTGCTTTTCTGAATTTCAGAATCATCTAACTAAGCAAATACCAGAGCCACCAACGACACATTTAATCTACACTTAGCAAGGACAAACCAAAGAAGCCTTAAAGACTTTCCTGGAGTTGTTAATCAGACAGGGAACACATGTGACCATATACCAAATACCTTCACATTGTCTGGGTTTGAAAACAACACCAACACCTTTGAACACGTACCAGTTAGTTTAGGGATACAGATGGATAAATACTAAGGCATATCTTGGTAATCTTACAGGTCTTCAGGCTTTCTGCATTCCCTTTGCAACCTATTAGTGATCTGTCTACTAATATTAAATAAGCTCCTTTAAAGAATTTTCCCTGGATTGATTTGAATGAGAAACTGACATTAGAGTTAAAATAAAATAGTGCTTCTGCTGAAAATTCAGCTCAAGGAAATTGCCCATGTGTTTCTAAAATTCAGGTAGGCTGGGCAGGCTGGTGCCATCATCCCATACGGAGTTGTTGATCCAGGACAAAATAGGCTTAACACGGAGGAGGGAAAAAAACAAAGAGGTCATAGATGGCTACTCAGCTGTTGGGCAAATAGTAATAATTCTAGACAGGATTTTAATCACTTTTAATGTCCACAGGTATTTTCATCTTGGAGGAAAAATGCAGGACGTTTCTGGTGTTATCCTGTGGACAATTGTGCTGAACTCAAATGAAAACAAACCATGTGTTTTGGTAAATTAAAGCTGTAGTAGTTTGAAATATATAACTGTGCTTTAAAATTTCCATTTTAACAATAATTTAAAAATGAAAGCAAAACTCCTCATTCTGAATGCTCTTCTCACAGTACTCTGGTTTTCCAAAGAAAAGAATTCTGGTTTTATTTGTTAGGCTTGGATACCAGAACACAGAATTTAAGGTACTTTTTGGTACTTTCTGGTAACCCATGGAAAATACTAAAATTTTATTCATTTATTTAAATAAATATATAGTTTTACATACATATATTCAGCCTTTTAACTACCTTGGAGAAGGATAAATGAAGTCTTACTTCCTTACTAGATAGTCACTGAAATTTTACTCCCACTTTTTATTAATTGTGTTTTTGTGAATATGGAGACTCAGATGAAAATACACAACATCAACAGCACAGAATTGCTCCTGATAGATAAATATCCCCGTCCCTTGCTCCTGCTTCCAGCTGTTTAAATCAACACTGGAAACTGCTCTTGGAAAAATGCCAGATACCTCTGATGAATAAACTGCAGAATTAAAATGAAAAATATTTCCCACAAGCTGAAAGAAGAGATAATTAAACAAAAAGCTTTTAAAAAAATAAAAAACCACAAACAATAACAACAAAAAAACCAACCACACACAGAAAGGAAAAATACTTACTTTTGGCAAGTTAATTAGCAATTCTATGTATGCAGTTTTAAAGTCTACAATTTTTTTAAAACCTGACCAAACAAATATTCATGTTCTTGTTCAGCTTCAGTTATTTTGACAGTAAAGACAAAGGTGTGTGTGTTCTTATTTTCTCTAGCAGAGTCCCTATAATGGGAATACAGCAGATAATCTGTTGAGCTATACCTGATAAGATGTGATTTAAAATATTTTACTTCAAAAATGTTTAAACAATTCCTTGCTCTGCTCCTGCCTATGTTAGAAGACTGACTTGCTAGCTCAAATTTATGAGAGGATTAATTTGACTCTGCATATTATTTTAATTTATTGAAATTTTATAATTGCATAATGACAAATGGTCCCTCTAAAATATTTTTTCTTAATCCCAGTATAGTCTTAAACAAGAGTTAAATCAGTTTTTATAAATAATGTATTTAAAGTGAAATTATCATTCTCAGCTTTTAAATTACCACAGCAGAAACAGATGTTTGTTCCAAGTGTTTCTAATTTCTTTCATAGAATGAGATACAATAGTGGAGGCATTAGAAAAACTGCTTTTTGGAGGAGGGGGAAGTGCGTATTTTTGTTTTGTTCACTTTCAGAACTGCCCTTGATTTTGAGAGGCTGTGTTATTTTAGTACCTATCTTTTTTTCTGATGCTGAACTGGATGCCCAGGCAGGAGTGGGAGCAAGGAGTGCCCTGAAAAACTCGGAGCTCGCTTCAGCAGCTCCTGGGACTCAGCAAGATGCACTGTGGGATCTCTTATGGGCTATGGATGACCTGTGTTCCCTTTCCAGGACAAAGCTGTCCTTTCTCCACCATTCCTTCTACTTCTTTCTCCCTGTTTTTCCTACCTCCCCCTTCTTTGTCCCTTGTGGAGACTCTCTTTTCCAGTTGTCAGTATGCTGATGTTCTGTGGCTATGTGATGATAAACAGAAAATAACTAAGTCACACCCCACTCTGCACATATGGACACTGCAGAAAGGATTCATAAATCAGTCTGACTGATTTATTTATATAGGGACTATTGACTTTCTCCTTCTCTCCATGAACCAGAAGGTGGCATCTGATTACTGGCTTGTAAATTTGCATCTCTTCTATCTTCACTGCAACGGTCAGTAAATCCTTTTCTTTATATATCCATCCATGTGAACACAATGGATAACAAAATTAATGCCCACCTCTCTATATTCTTCGGTCAAGCACATATATCTCTCTGCATATCTATTTACATCTATATATCTCAATCACTGTCAACCAGTTTCCTTTATTACAGCAATATTTAACCTTGCACTGAACTGTTTTGCTTTAAGGGCCTGAACTGCATTTATTGACAGGTCCAGCAACACAATCCAAAACTCAGTGTTATTATTCCCGTTCTCTGAACTGGAAAATGAAAGCAAAAAGAGACCCAAAGGTCTCCTTCAGAGGTAGACAGAAATGTTGTGACAAAGCATCAAATATTCAAATTTCCTTGCTCTCACTCATGGACCTTCAGCCAAAAGATCAGTCGAACCAAAAATTATGACATTTGTAAACTCCTCAAGTGTCTGGCATTAGTTTCTATGAATGAAGACTTTGCTGAGCAGTTAGCGTATTTTGGCCTCAGTTAATTCTGATGAAGATGAGTAAATGTTCTGTGTCCCCAGATCCACATAGTTGATCCACAAATGAGATGAGTTGCTCCTGGCAACCTTTAAATGTTTGGATCTTTTCAACCAAGCAGGTGATGCCTCTAAACCCAAAAGTTTCAATCTCTTCTGCACTAAATAAAGGATAGTTCTTACACATGATTTCTATAATATGAGAGGGGATTTTTTTGAGAGCAAAACTAAAAATAATTGGCTTTTCTTATGAGAAACAGCTGGGTAGAGGTGCAAAGAGAGCTCTCAGGGGAGCCTATTGGGTTCAGAGTGTAATGATTGTCAAGACCAACATTTTAAAGAGTTTTGGAGGAGTTGTATCATGTTAATTGCTAAATGTCAGGATTCAGATTGTTTGGAAGTTTCTGGCCTCAATCATCAGAGGCTCTTTGCTGTTGAATGCTCCTTTCCCTGACAGAAAGTGCTGCTATAGATTTTACAGACCACAGACAAGATCTGCTTGCCCAGTGTAAGAGAACAAACTGTGCTCTGGACAGCTGGAAATACTAATACATCACACACACACACTCATTTCTCCTTAATGCTGTAAGCAGAGAGCTTGAGCCATGAAAAATTGTATAGAAAAACACATGGAAAGCTGGACAAAGTCACAGGGATTTCTGAGCTTCATGGCAAAACCTCCACCTCCAGGGAAGGAGCAGGAATTACTGGTGCAGGTTGTGCATGTGAGTATTGCAAGGTGACAGGAACATGGTGAAACAGCAGTCAGGGCTGTGAGATGGGAACTGACAGGAGTGAGCTGTTCAAAATCAAAAAGAATATAGTTAAGGGTGATGGGATGCTGATTTATTTAATGCAACAGTGAAGAAACAAGAAGGAATAGCTGGGGTGAAAGGGAAGCTGTCTAGGTCAAAGTCACACAGGGGAAGAAAGATAAAAGAGTTATCGGGGCAGTGATTCTTGAAGTCCCTTACAGATTGTCAAGAGAAGCTGATGTGAATACAAAAAGAGATTTTTGTGATTTTGTCATACACATATTGTTTTTTATAAACATATACGTTCATATGGTTTTAGCCATAAGTAATGTATTTTCTATCACAGTGTGGCTATAAATCATACAATCTATACATTTCCAAGATAAAAACGTTATTACAAACTAAATCATTAACATGTTCCAGCTCTCAGATGCAAGTTAAAGAAAAACAACCAAAAAAATTACCAATTAGATTCAGTTACTCCTTTTAGAGCTGGCAATTTTTTCTGACAGATTCAACAAGCAAACCTGTGGCAGATCAGGTTTGGATTAGGTTTGGCCAAATAACAAGGATGGTCTAGAAAGCAGATCCACTGTGAAGGTTATGTACATCTGAGCAAAGAAGATTCACTGAACCTGGGTGGAGACTCAGGTGAACAGTATGTTCCCCTTCTTGCCTTTGTCTTCAACCCATCTTCACAACTTACTCCACTTTTTTTCTTTTGACTTCATATAAATTGTTTTGCACTGCTTTAATTTCTTTTCTAATTCTCTCGCAGTTTGACTGTACAATTTTGCTTTTATTTTCTATCAGGCACCCTTTCACATTGCTAAACAGCTTTTAATCAATTTATATTTCTGATCTCATCTCTGATTCTGATGAAAACTTGAGAATTGGGGAGAAATAAATTAAATAAACCATGAAATATAAAACTGCTTTTACAGGCAAAGAAAGTTCAGTGGATAGAAAGGTTCCATTAAAAATTTAGGAAAATCGAAGGGTTTTAGTCATCAGAACAGTGCAGAAGAGCTTTCAGATAGAAGAATTAGGAGCACAAATTGCTCTTAGTTCTCAGGATAAAGTTTATTCTGCTCATCAAAATTATTTTCTGATACCAGTATTTACAGTAATAAAAAAAGTAGCAATTCAGAACAACTTTTCTGTCCTGAATTTTGAAAAAAAAAAAAAAAAAAGGAGTAGAAAGAATAAGATTCATCTTACACCACATTAAACGTCAACAGAACAAACACCTTCAGGTAAAACCATACCAGACTTCCTTCACAATCAATGGGGAGAAAAATGGCCATTTGGGGTCTGATGTCATCTCTCCCTTAGAAATTTAATTTTAAAAGAAAGTGACTATATAGGAAGGGAAGCTCTACAGCTGTTTTACACACAGGTGTCCCTGTTTGTTTTTTGTATCCAAAGACACCACATCAAAAACTGCAGAAATGGGTCTGCTTGTGGATTATGCCCCTGTGCAGGTGAAAGAGGCAAGTGCATTCACGTGTGTGTGCATAGATATGTGTGTGGCTTCAACAAATGAATCCAAAGGGGAAAATTATATATGATCATGTAATTAATTTCTTACATGCCTTCCACCTTCTGCTGCCACAGTGTTATACAAAGCTTTTATTTAGAAAAGGTAGTAATTTTGTTCTAACATGCAGAACACCTGGCTCCCCAGAACATCATTACGGAGAAGGAATGCTTTTATTGTTTTATGATGGTTGCTATCAAAAAAAAAACCAATAAGAAGAGTAAATGTGTTAACTGGTATCTAATTGTCTTTCTACGGCTGGTTTGACAGAATAAAACACCAGAACCTTCTGGAAGCAATTACAGGTATTAGTAAAATGGATTTGCTCTGTGCATTTATTGCTGATCATTGCAGAGAACACATGAGCACACAGCACATATGAAAATTACATTATTAACCTGCATTAAGTGCTCTCACATTTCACTTGGACTTCACTAAAAATGAAATGTGATTACAATTATCATTAAAAAAAATGAGAATTTTTGCTTATTCCTTGTTGCTGTGGATAAACTCCATCTGCCGAGCAATACCAAACCATTAATAACAAGACCAAAGGTGAAAGTTCAGACCCCAGATTCCTCACTTATGTCAAGGGTAAGTTTGACCCAAGGTTTGCAAGCCACTGAGAAAAGAGAGTCCAGTGGTTTTGCTCTTTATTCACTTATGTGATTAAAACACTTCTTCCATTTTCTCTCTGGTTTTGTTTCCCAGGTCACAACAGCAAACAGTGAAGATTAACAGGTCTCCTGAGTTGTCTGAAACACTGAAATCCACTCACTGGAACAGACATACAAATTCCTGCAGTTCTTAACCAGTCCTTTGTCATCCACCTCTGACATAGGAGCTTCTGCTTAGAGATTTTTCTCAGAGCAGGTAAGTGTGTATGACTGGATGTGCACATTATTGCATAGGTTGAAGAAAGAGAGTAAGATTTCTATCCAGAAAAAATTTTAAAAATCCAGCCTAATTGTGGAAGTTAAGCCTACTCCTTTAAAGCATTTCCATACTGTGAGCCTTTTACAGCTGCAAATAGATTAAAGGGGTGTTTAAAGGTATAGCATTAAATGAGTACAAATAACTGTTTTACGTAAGTTGCCTGGGGTACATCAGTAGCCTTCTAAATGATCAAAAGGTATAGCTGGAGGCAAGGTCCAAAACCACCTGCTTATATAAAAGCCTTTTATATGAGGTAGCTGATATCATACATTTACATTGATCTTCCTTTAAACACTGTAATGAAATCGGCATCAAAATTATGTTAAAGTACTGTTATAAGCACCTTGAAGAGATGGAGCAGGAGAAGTACAGCTCCATCCTTGGATTGCCCCGTGTGCAACTGCACTGGGATCAGGTGTCACACCTGTACCTGTCTGAGGGTCGGTAGGGCTAAGCCATCTTAAGCTTTTTAGACTGATTTTGACACTGATTCAGCAAACCCTGAGAAAAGGACTTGACTTTAAGCACGTGAGCAGTTCCACCCAGCTCCACCAAGGACTTCAACCTTTGCTGAACTAGTTTAATCCAGGTTTGACCTGGATGATTGTCTGAGTAAGGCCCACACTGGATGGAGACATTCAACCATTACTGGTTTGCTGGGCTGGAGGGTTTTCAAGCAGAATTAAGAGCAAAAGTTTATTTAGAAACAACTGACATTTTTTCTTCTAAGTGTGGCACTTCCAAAAATTTCACACCTAATCATATAAAGTATTTCACAGTTCTGCATATCCAAACAGTGCAGGAAGCTTCCCTTTTCTAAGGAAAGATCATCACCAACATCTGCAGTATTATTATTATTCTCTGTGCATTGGTCATATTATTTTCTCAATCGTTACCTTTTGAGTCAGTTTAGCATATTTTGATAATAGTAATGTGACTGCTCCTAAGCAAAGGGGGTCCTTTAAACAATAGTATTTATGTAATCAATACCATAAAATACTACTTAGGAGTATTTTTCTGTTGCTTTTTTACCAAGAGAAGTTTTAAACTGGTAACTGACTGAAAGTGCCATATTATGGCTTCTCTACTTTAATAAAACTGCAGTCTTGCCTCATAGTTTGCAGATCAGGGGGGCTTATCTGTGCCTTTAAAACAAGTAACCAGATTTTTTTTTTTTAATTACAATATTGCTGAAATATTTCTTACCTATGGAAAGTAAGAGACAAAAAACCTGAATCCAGAGCTGGACCAGAATCATTTTGCTTGCTAAAATATGGCAACGTTACTGATGTTTTATTTCCTCCTTAGGAAATAAAATGTTTAGCTCACTTTTAACAAAGGGAAAAAAGAAAAAAAAAAAAAAAAAAGAACCCAAGGAAAGGTCCTAAAAAGAAACCTGCAAACGTGAAAGGACATTGATCAGCTCCTTCTCCCCCATGAACACATGTACAATAGAAAGCTTTTAAAGTGCCCTTATTGTCAGGATACTGACCTTGCTTAAGAAAGAAAATGACATCTTTGTGTTCTGCATTTATTCCCTAACTGGGTAACTTCCATCCAAAAAACAGAGGAAAAGAAAGAAAAAAGACACAAACAGAAAGCTTTTTTTTTTTTCCTTAGATTTGTAATACTTAGACCATATTGCTTATAAAAAGATGGAAGATCCCACAATTATGTGCATTACTTTTACAGAGAAAAGTGTTTACAAAGTCTAGGGAAAAGAAAAAAAAACCTTCAGCCAACCTCAGGGTTTTAAAGCCTTTTTCAAGATATCCTTTTTCTCTCCAAGGTGCTGAGCTGGCGTCGATAAAAGACCTCTCTTTGAGAATAAAATGCAAAAAGTCAAAACACTTTTCCATTTTAGAGGAAGCCTTTCAGTGTGTTTGCAGCTATTTCAATGAGTTCTTCCCCTCTCTGGATAGTCGATACAGGAACGTTAACCATACTGTAAAAGAGGTAAAAAACAACGACAAAAAATAGTGTTATTTGGGCTAGTGCTTAAAGACGACAAAATTCTTAATGAAGTTTGTTTAAAATGTAATGCCTCACACAGCCTGCAGGGAAAAGATCCCAAACGGGTCATTTTGCTAATGAAATTATAAGGGGAAATCATCCAGCTCAGGTTCAAGCCTTTTTTGAACATCAGCTCATCTAGGTGGACTGAATTATCATTTTAGGCCCCTTCCAAGTGAACTGTTCTATTCCATTAGAATCGATGTGGCATATACAGGACACAGCATATGAAAGGCAAACAGAAAAATAAAAAAAAGATCAGGCACTGAGATAATTTCATGCTCTCAGATATAATTAATTTATTTTAATAAAGGTACACAAGTATATATCTATCCCCAGTGGCCCTTTCCCAGACACTGGCAAAGAGATTCTTCCTAAGCATCTTGTAGTTTTTAGGAAATGTCTGCAAGGGATGCAGCTGTTTCTAATTCACCATCAGATTTCTATAAAAATGACTAAGATGAAAATAGAGTGCAAATCATTAAAACTCAGGGGTAAATTAAAAGAGGTTGAATGAAAAGCTTCCTTACAGCAAAACACAAAGAACCAGGGAATCCAGTGTTTCCTTGAGGTGTGGGCGTTGGTGGGCAGACCACTCTGAACAGGACAGTGGATTTCCAAGTCCTTAATCTGTAGTCACTCCTTAGCAATAAGCACATGAACTGGAATAACAGCTGTTGGAGGTGGTCACATGAAGAATGTTGAGCCAGCAAATGTCATCTATCATCTTTCTGCCAATGAATGCTGAATTCACCACCTCCCTTTGTGATACAGGGTATAGGAGACCAAAGTAAATACCTGTTGTCAACACCTGGAACTAAAAAGACCACCTGCCAGGATTGATTGGCATGACTTGCCTTTAACAAAAGCTGCCTCAAAAAGACTACAGGACAGAGACAGGCAGGCAGAGTTCAGAGGGAACTTAAATAGCACCACATGCTCCCCACAACGGCTTTATCTGAATCCTGCTCAAAGCCACCTCCCCTTGATTTTTAATTCACAAGTTACTGATGTCTTCAGAAGTGGAAAAAGAAAGGAGGAGAAGAAAGGAAATAGCTCTCCCTCTGCTTTCTCCAAGAATAACACACTGTTTGGCTTTGGTTATGGGTAATTATAGCTATAATTTCAGACTGATGATTTAGTCCTATTGTCTGGCCAAACTTTGCTAGATATTTCACACAAACATGGGCTTGGTTTTAGATCTACAGTGTCTAGAGAAATCTGTTGTATTTAGAAGTCTGGCAGTCTTGCAGAGGTTGTATCCATGACCGGACTTTTTACCCAAATTTGAAGATATTTCTGTCAAAAGATACACACCACGAGATCCTGCCTTTCAACAGGAGATTGGCTGCCAGTTCTCTTGTCCTGTTTCTTGTTGTCTGCATGACAGCAAGGTAACAAGGGAGCTTGGCAGCCTGATATCACCTGCCTCCCACTGAGGTGTGTCCCCGAGTACCACAGCTCCCAGCTCCTGACACTGCTGCATGCCACTGGAAATCTGCTTACCACAGTCTTTGGCACTCATGCCACAGCTTGCTCAGCCCTGAAGTATCATTAAATCCATGTGCATCAAGGGCATCATATCCAACTTCCTCCTGGCTGCAACCTGGCATTGCCTGTATTTCTGAAAATTGCTGCTGTGTGGTAGCAGCAGCTACCTTTTACATTCTTAGACTTGGTCCAAGTATTGCAGAAAAAGGGATGATGTGTCTGTACCGGGACTGCTGAAGCTGAAAAGAATGGGAGCTACTGGTGAAGTGGAGAGGTTTTGATAAACATTTGCCTAAGGTCAACCTGTTTGATAAGCAGCATGGAAAGACACATTTGCAGATGACCATTGTATTGTCCACAGGCTGCCAAACACCGTAATGATGAGGTACTTGGGTCTTTATCCAACTGTGACAAAATAAACATGGGGGTTCCAGTAAACAAGTCTGGGAAGTAACAAGTAGATATTGGAGCTTTAGAACTTCTTGATTGTGTCATAAGAGCGTACAACTACCAGACATCCTAAGGTGTCTAATGCCCACCCTTTCTTGAGTGGAAAGGGAAATGAGAACAGCGGAGAAGGAGAAAGAATTGCAGGAAAAGGACAAGGAGATCTCTTTGGGCAGTAGTGTGGTGGTGTCCTGTGTTTCATTTGTTAAGATTAGAAGAGTTATAAAGGGGTCTGTGAAACGCTGGGCCTGGATTTCTTAATTTAAAATGAGTCATGGGGTGAGATCTCATGAAATGTAATAAACTAAAACTGTGCGGCAGTACGGTTGAGGAAACACTACTATTCAAGCTATACTTCAGAGAAGACATATCTCAGTTTCCTTTATTTACTGAGTCAATGCTTCTTTCCATGTTCATCTACCAAGATCTTATAACAGACTTCTACAGAACCTTTCCCAGAGCTCACAGACGTCAATGAAAGAAGCAGGATCGCACTATATTTCTCTTACTAAATACTCTGCATAGGAAGATGATCACTCTATAAATACATTGGTTTAGCTAGATTGCAGGTGGCTGGTAAAAAAATCTAAACACACACACAAAAAGGTAAACAGTGGTTGGGGAGAAACAATTCTGCAGCGAACACTAGTGTCCCCCACCGAGATGCGGACACTTACTAACCATTGTGACATCTATTACCTGGTTTTTATGTTATCTGGAGCATGTCATGGGCTCTTATGTGTCACTGAAATGAAATTAAGGCCTTTCTTTAGACGTGTGACCTCAGGAAAGGTTCTATTGGCACTTACATTTCACGAAATAAGTTTCACTGTATAATCAGGTGTTTCTGTGGGAAATGCCCGCTAGGGCCTTGGCTTTGCTGAACTGGTCCTGCTCACCTAGACTCATTTTCAAAGGAAGGCTCGTGTTCAAGGTGAAGATACTCACTCCACTTAGTCACCTGAGAGATTTACATTGGTGAGCTTGCTCAGAATCAAGCCTCTTACTAAGATTCCAATGAATTCAACTTAAAAAAAAAAAAAAATTACGGGGTAAGAATGTTTGGCATAACAGGCCAGTGGTTAGATCAGTCATGTAGAAGGTAGAAGAATCATAGAATCAAAGAAACACTGAATGTTTAGGGTTGGAAGGGACCTTAAAGATCATCTTATTTCAACCACCCTGCCATGGGCAGGGACACCTTCCACTAGACCAGGTTGCTTCAATCCCCATCCAGCCTGGCCTTGAACACTTCCAAGGATGCAGCAGCCACAGCTTCTCTGGGCAGCCTGTGCTGGTGGATCTTGTTTGTAGTGTTTCCTGGGCTGTGGGGTGGGTATGACAACAGTTTCAACACCCAAACAGAATTCTCTCATTCTGTAATATTCCATACACACCTGCTCAAGACTGGAAAGATCCACGGGCCCATAAGGAGACAATGTGCAGTTCAGGCATTTGGCTGGAAGCAGGAGGCTGGGGTGTCTTCTTTTTGCAATGTTTGTAGTTTGTAGAAAATAACTATCTAATGCTAAAGAAACTTTTTTTTTCCCCCTAATATTTTCCATCTGACACAGAAATCTTAAAGCATAATTCTGCCTCCTCCTGCCTAACTGATGGAAAAAGAAACAAAACAGGAGTTTAGCAGCTCACTTCAACACCCTAATCCCTGTGTTGAACACCTTAGTTCAGGAGTGAAAAACTAGGGATGAATTTCCTTCCCTGAAGCCTTTGAATCCCAAATCTGTTTGGCTAAAAAATTTTTTGGGAACAGATATTTTCGTGTTAGGTGTTTCTAGAGCCAAATACATGCAGTATGTAAATGGATTGCAATAGTCTGAGGGAAATGGTTTAAATATAACCAGGAGAAATTACTGATATCCCTATTAGCTATTATTTATTTTTAAGAGTATTTTCAGTCCCTTTTTCATGATCTATATGGCTTTTTCTATTCTTTAAAAGACTTTTAATTTCCAAGTAAATATATTCAGTGTTTCTGAGCAGAGGAATTCTTTTTATCAAATCCTAAGATTATATTGGCAAGCTTACAGCATCTAGCAACCATTTTTATTATTATTATTCTTTTCTTTACTTACTTTCAGACTGAGAAATACACTGAACACCAATAGGTATGTTTTATGGATCTCCACACACACAAAAAAAAAGAAACAAAAAAAGGAAAAAAAAAAGGAGTAAGATAGACTCCCAGCAAAAGCAATGAAAACATTTTCCTTTCAAAGCTTCCCTTTGCTTGCTAGGAAAATATTTATGAAATGCAGTTTAATGCATTTGCTGAAAATTAACACAGAGATGCATTTGCAGCTAATTAACCTATTCTCAAAGAAAGCAATTGGGAAATGCTTGATTAATGTTTAAGGCATAAGATACACACAAAAAATGTAGGCAAAACTTCATCATGGCACCCAGGAGATCGCTGTGTGACACAATCTAGAGTCTGTGTGTAGCTCACTCTCCACAGGAACTAATTTTGAAGCGCCAGAATGCTGTGAATTGTCTGTAAAACACTGTAGAAGAAGCTCAGCGTAGAACAGAAGGCATGCTTTCCCTAGGAAGAATGCTGATAAAATTTTAATGAAGTAACATGTTGTCATGGGGATTTGTTGCTATTCATTAATTCATTGTGCTTTTCCCCTATAGTTTTGCTGAAGTTGAGTGACAAATTGTCAAGTAGCAGTCTTAGAGGTTTAAAGTTTCTCATTGATAATCTAACTTTACCATAGATAGTTTTTAAAGTATCCACTGTTTATGGAGCCAGCTTTCCTAGGTATGACATTCAGACTCATCTGTGTGGGGAGAGTCAGGGGATGGACTGTGTTTACCATATTCTCTCGAGCACCTCACTATGCAGCAACTGAAAAATCCAGCTCCCAGGCACGAGCTCTAACATGTCTGGATACTTCCACACATGTTCATATTATCAGAACGCCCATCTTAAAAAAACAAAAACAAAACCAGAACAACTTACCAGAAAAATGTGTGCCCTTTCCCACTGAGGGTGGGATGAAGAGACTGACCTGGAACCTGGGATCGAGCATGTTCAGAGAAGGGCAATGGAAGTGGGAAGACTCTAGAGCACAAGTCTGATGAGGAGCAGCTGAGGGACCGGGGGGGGCTCAGCCTGGAGAGAAGGAGGCTTGGGGAGACCTTGTCACTCTCTACAGCTCCCTGACAGGAGGGTGGAGCCAGGTGGGGGTCGGTCTCTTTTCCCATGTAACAAACCATAGGATGAGAGGGAACAGCCTCAAATTGCAGCAGGGGAAGTTTATATTGGATATTAGGAGCAATTTCTTTACTGAAAGGTTAGTCAGGCATTAGAACAGGCTGCTCAGGGTAGTGGTGGAATCACCATCCCTGGAGATGTTCAAGGAACATGTGGATATGGCACTTGAGGATACGGTTTAGGGGTGGACTTTGCAGTGTTAGGTTAAGAGTTGGCCTCAATAATCTGAGAGATCTTTTCCAACCTAGATGACTCCATGACTTTGTGATAGTGTTGCTCCCCAGGTCCCTGGTATAAATAAGTGTATCGTGATTCTGCTGCATTATGTTTGCACAGGGCACTTATCGAAATTACTCCCATGAGGTTAGGTAGTGTCTGTGGGATCCACATTTACAAGAAGGCAAGTACATCAACTAGTCAAAAATAAAGTTTTCTTGGCTGACATTTCAACAGCAAGAGGGAGCATATTTAAATCATAATATGGTAGGATACATGGAGAAAAAAAAATTAGTGGCCTTCATTTGGGAAGGCATATCAACTCATTCATGCCTTCGGCTCTCAGGAGCTGTTATTTCCTTATGCAATGTGTGTTTATGCATCAGAGCATGATTTTTGTCTTAAGCTTTCCAAATATCCACCCCCAGCACAAACTTTTGTAGTGTTTGATGGCAATATAATGTTTCTATATCTAGGAAGTTACCCTAAACTACCTTCTCATTAGGCAGACAAGAGCCAGCTGGTTTCAGTTGGATCAGTTGTTTCTCATTTGGGCTATTCCAACAGTCTGGGTTTTTTTCCTGTGCAGGGCAAATACTTTTAAGATTTTCAGGAAGAAGATGGTTTAAATTTTGCACAATGAGGTGATATTTACATAGCAACACATTACTAAAATACAATATTTTCCTGGACTGGCTTCCAGCTGTTTTCCAGATTTGCTGACAATGTTGCAATGGAAATAACTAGAGTCTAATATCAGACGTGATCCTGAAAAATCCTGGTCTCCACATTTTAATTCCCAACTAATATAAGTGAGAATGAAGGTGGTGATTTTAAACAGACATTTTAAGGCATCTCTGTTTACCCAGACTTCCTGAAATATCAGCAGTGCATGTGCATATTTCACTCAGCAAGGCAGATATAGGAGGCAAAATTATTTGGTGAACAGCATGACCTACATTCAGTTATTCTAGTGGTTGCACATCTGGTTTTGAAACAACATCTGAAACTGGAAGAACTTTTCCTTCAGAGGATCACCATAAAATTCCACCACAAACTGGAGATATAAGTTCTTCAGTCTACTAGAAACAGTCTTAAAACAGTCCCTTAAAACATTAAATTTCATATCAGCTGTGTTTTGTCAGTATTCACCCCAATACTCTCTTGCCTGGAGGGGGACCTTTTACAAGGGCCATGATAGAGGAAGGGGCAATTGCTTTAAATTGAAAGAGATCAGGGTTAGATTGGATATTAGAAAGAAATTCTTCCCTGTGAGGGTGGTGAGGCCCTGGTACAGGTTGCCCAGAAAAGCTGTGGCTGCCCCATCCCTGGAATTGTTCAAGGTCAGGTTCGATGGGGCTTGAAGCAACCTGGTCTAGTAGAAGGTGTCCCTACCCACGGCAAGGGGAGCTGGAAGGGTTGGAACTAAATGAGCTTTAAGGTCCCTTCCAACCCAAACCATTCTGTGATTCCCACACTGTTTTGCTGGAAACCAGAAAGCAATATTTCAGTTTAAAATAAGTTACTGCAATGGTGATCAGTGTCTGCCAAAGAAATTCACCATCTCACACCCTCTGCTTTCCTGAAGAACTCTCAGGTGGTAAAACATTTGAATCAGTTACTGCTGGGCCTGCACCACATCTAAACTTAGAAGTAAAGGTGTAAGAAGCTATTATTGGTACCCATTCCATCATCTGGTCTTGCTGTTTGTGCTGTGGCTTACTCGGAAACAGGATAACTCCAGAGATTGAATTTGTCTCTGTTACGTTATTTCTTCAGACATATTTTCTCTCTTCAACAAGGTTAGAATAACCTGTGGCTTAGAAACAATAGGAAAAAACAGACTTGAAAAGATGGGGGGAAAAAAAGAGATTATAGATCTAATTATGAGGACTTGCAGAGTCAAAAATTTGGACTCTGAGTTGGTTTAGTCAGTGCAATCTTAGATCAGTGTAACTTTACACCAAGTGAGAATCCAGGGCAGAGCCTACTTTGTTAGTATTAAGTGGGGAGTTAAGCCAAATTATCCTGTTACACTCTGGATCAGAATCAAGCCTCTTGTGATCCTCCACCTAGATTTTCTTTGCCGTCTAACCTTCTGCATCTAAATCCCCTTTTAAACACACTTGCCTTTCATTCCAGTAGGACCTTAGCATAATTTGCACTTTAATTCTACCTTTTGCTAAATGATCTTAATGTCCTTTACAGGCATTAATTGATTAAGGCTCTGCCTGCTCTTAAGAGTGCATGCTTTTATCCTCAGTTTATCCGGGGGGATATTGAAACATATCCAAGTCAAGTAACAAGCTCAAGGTCACAGGAGGGGAGTGAATGGAACTGGGAATCGAACCTCCACGCCTGGATCTGCCTCACTGCGATCCCTGCACTCAGTTCTGCACATCATCCTGGCTGTTCAGGAGGGTCTGGATCAGGCAACTTTTAGTGAAGCCTTGCAGTGAGATGTAATTAATTTGTTACGAATACCTATAAATAAAATAAATGCTGAAATGATCCACACTTCGCTGTTGTCAAAAGCATCCCCGTCTCTCGCAATCCCCACTCACTGGCTGCTGACATTATTTCTTGGTTACTGGATGACAGTTCAGTGCCTTGAGTGTTCCTCTCGCTGTAGGGTTAGTAGGATAATTGACAAACCACAGGGACCAGATCCCTGGATTAGGATGACCGGACTGTCAAAACAGCCGTGACAAACTCTCACATCAACTTCTACTGCAAGTCAAGTCTATGAGGGAAAAATGCACCTTGGCAGAGCCAGAAGGGAAGTCTTTAGTTTAAATCTTTTCCCACTGCACAAAAAGCTACAGCAAGGGGGAGGAGAGAGCATGGATCTTTGTGTTTAATTCATAGAAAACTCTGTTCCAGCAAGTCACAATTAATTAGAGTACTTGAGTAAACATTTTGGGGTCCTATTGTGTTTGCTTAATGTGTTTACTGGAATGCATGACAGATGTCACTTCTGTTTCTTATTAGAGACTGACAAATGACTCTATGTGTGTGTAGCCCTCAAGAACACACACAAACACAAACAAATCAATTTATTTTTGCAAGGTGAATATTAGCAGCTAAAAGTTGGGTGTATAACTTGAATTAATTATTGGTTACTTAGGAACTCTAGAAATCTAAAGCATTATAGAAATACCATTATTAGTATTACTAATATCTTCAGGGATTTTTTTTTTGCATTTAAATTTTAGAAAAGAACACTTGAAACAATAGTCGAATCATTGCTTTACTTCATGTCACTTTTAACATGTCTCAGACTTTCAGAAATTCAGTCACACATCCTTTGAAATGACAGCTAGAGTGGCATCTGTTTATAAAGAAAGAGAAGTGTTCTCTGTATGAAAATCTATATTGCAAAATGTTAAAAGTAAATTAAAATGCAAATGCAGAAGAAGGTTATTTACTTCATTCGGAAACTAACACATGGGATCGGGACACCTAGGATTAGAAATATTCAATTGTTTTTAAAATATAAAACTTGAAAATTGTTCTTCATGCATCACTTGGGCTTTGGCGTGTGATCAAATGGCTTTAGAATAGTTAATCAGTTTTTTGGGGGTTTTGTTTTATCGAGAGTCACGTTTAGAAAGAAAAGTGAAATTAGAAAAGAAGATTTCACAAACACTGTTTTACTTACTGTCACAGAATGCAAAAGAAGAGGTATAGTATAGAGGATGAGAAATCGAAGATAGGAGGGAAGCAATGTAGGAAGAAATGACATTTTCTGCATGAAAAATAAAATTACAATTTTGGTTTTCATTTTTCAGAATTTTGTGGTGTACTTTGTTGGTTTTTTTTCTGATAGGGGAAAAGAATTACCTCCTGAAGCTGATTGTTGTCATTTAGATGTGAAATGCCCTCAGATTTCTGGAAACACATATTTTGAATAAAAGACTCTTCTATATATATATTTGTTTGTTTGTTTGTTTTTGTTTTTTTTTACTAGGAGAGTCCAGTCCAGTTATGGGACTCTTTAAAGATGGTTCCTGTTCTATCCTTTGCTTAAAGAAGGCACATGGGCATGTGTTTATTCATGTGGTTACAGAAAAATCTGCAGAGAAGAAATAGAGCTGGAATTATTTTTTTCCTCCCAGTGCATATAGTAAACATTAAATACATAAAAACATTTTTTAAAACTTTCTGATATATGGCCAATTGACTCTTTAGCTGCTGATAGGAGAGAAAACCAACATGAGGGACCCGAGTAATACCATCATCTAGAATCCCTTTTACCAGTCCTGAGCTGAATGAAATTAGCTCCAGGGAAAGTTTGCTGAAGTTCTGTGTTGGAGGAGTAGATTCTCCTTTGCTGAGAGAGCCAAATAAAAAGTTTATTTTTGGCCTTAGGCCAGTCCTGCTCAGTACCTGTGAAACTCGGTATCAGTGGGGGGGTTGAACAAAATCTTTTTTGACCAACCAGCTGGTTCTTTCTCTCACATTGTTCTTCTCCATGTGGTCAAGCAAATTTGGCAGTAGGGGAGAAGAGTCAGCAGTGGTTTTATTACTATGCCAGCTGGGTCTTTGCTTACAGCAGGCATAGAGAAGTTTTCATAACATGTCTTGATCACAGAATCAAAGAATGGTGTGGGTTGAAAGGAATCTTAAAGCTCATCCAGTTCTAACCCCCTGCCATGGGCAGGGACACCTTCCGCTATCCCAGGTTGCTCCAAGCTGCATCCAACCTGGCCTTGGACACTTCCAGGGATGGGGCAGCCACAGCTTCTCAGGGCAACCTGTGCCAGGGCCTCACCACCCTCACAGGGAAGAATTTCTTTATATGGCAGAGGGTCTTGAAATTTTGTAAGAGACCCTTTTCTTATTACATTTCAGACATAACTGGAAAGAAGGACAAACAGAAGCATTTTCTTCCTCCAACAAAATCATGGCTATTTTGGTTACCCAGTACCTTAAAAATCCACTGTATCAAAAT
>NW_020956219.1:179814-182347 GCF_003031625.1 Empidonax traillii
TTTTTTTTTTTTTTTTTTTTTTTTTTTTTTTTTTTTTTTTTTTTTTTTTTCCTCTGCACAAAATAAAGCTGTGAAACTGAATAAATGCCTAAGACCATTTGGTAATACCAACTGCACTTCTCCCAACTCCACTGTAGTACGTGATACTCAAAAAACTATTTACAGCAGGAAACTTAAAACACCAGAAAGCATATTCCAAAAGGATAATTTGAGCTTTGTAGTCAACTTCTATACTCTGATTCAACATTTCTGATTTAAATAAATGTATTTGATTGGAAAAATGAGAGTGGTGCCAAATTCGTGTGGGATACAAGCACATTTGCCACATAAAAGAATGGCACGACTCAATGTGGCAGAAACTGCAGTACTAGAGTTTGAGTGAGTTTTCTATAAAATGCTACAAGCTTGTTTTGATTAACTCTTCCCCCCAAATAGTAGAATTGAAAATATCATTCTAGAAGCAATTTTTTCTCTGTTTTAGTTTTTTACAGCAGGGATCTTCACCACGGTGTTCCTGGTATAACCTCCTGTTAACGACCGAATTATAGCTGTCCATGTTGGGCTTCACACAAGGATATCACATATTCCTGACCCTCCTTGTGTTTTATGCAATTAGCAGCACACTTAAAAGCTTACCTGGTAGCTGTCAGGGAACACCAAGCTGGTGGACCTGTGGACATCCTTATTTTAGGAACTGAACAGTCAGCAGTGCCAACCCACCTCAGCATTAGCTCACTTCCCAGTGTATTACACTTGTTCAACTGTTACTAGTTTAACAAAGACCTTCTAATGCCTCCAGCGTTAGAAAGGAGATGACTTTTCTCAAGTTTTTGGTAAGGTAAAATGACCAAGACCTCTGAAAGCAGAAGTAAAGTCAGTGCAATGCTGAGAAAACTGGAGTGAAATCACTATAATAATCCAATGAACAAGGCCTAAGTAAGAATAAATGTTTGATATGTTAAAAACAAAAACACAGCAGAAGAGACCAAAGTCCCTTGACTGTTTGCAGGAAAGAAACCCACATCACCTTAACAAGAAACAGACTTGAGTGCTTATATGATGTAAATCAGGACAGTATTATTTAATGTTGTGCTTCTGGAAGGAACAAAAGAAAGAAAGAAAGAAGGAAGAAACATTAAGTGTGAAAATTATTTTCCATTTATAAAAGCAGCCCTGAGTATTTTGACATTTATCCTTACATTGGGGAACTTTTTTCATGGCATGACTTGGATTTTGAATCAAGAGCAGGCAATGAAGATAAGTTGTTCAAGAATATCTGACCCAACTTTAATTTCCCTTCTTGTTCCATCAGAGCTGAATTATACAGAGCTGAATGAGGCTGAAGGTGGCTTATGGATTTGTAATCCATGAGATTACATGAGTTGTAATCCATGAGAAGCCTGTCCATATCCATATCTGACTCAAAGAGGTGTATAAACATGCAACTACCTACAGCTGAAGGATATTTTAGTTCAGACTGTTAAGAATCCAGATTTTATTTGATAGCAGTTTTGAGAAATCAAGAGTGCCTCTATATCTGGTCTTCATTTTGTGAGCCCAGATCCATGAACTTGAACTGTTAAAATCAGAGATTACATTTTCATTTCATTTTTCAAGTCAGTGTCTTAGAAGGAGGATCAGAATTATGCACAGGAAAAAAAATAATAAACTCAAACACAAATTATATGTGCTTATAAAACCAGAATAGGTTTTTTTAGATTAATTTAAAAATAAAATTAACTTAAAAAAAAAAGAAGTTTAATTCCAGCTCAAGATTGAACCTTGAATGCAGTGGAAGTTTCTTACTGTAGTTCCTGCAATAACATGAACATGTTGAGATCCATCAAGAAGCCGAACTGGGGTGAATGAAGAGTCCTCAATTAGGTTCCCACTGGTAGCCCAAAAGGTCTTGCCTCCAGCCTGGGTTCTGCAGGCAGCTCTTTGGCAGCAGTGCACAGGATCTCATGGACCTTGTCCACCAGAATTCAGCAGAAATTTCCCATTAGAAGTCAATTACTTTCTAACAGAAGTTATCATGCTAAATATGTAAACTTCCAACCCAACAGGAAGTCAGAACAAACACTTACCTTCCTGCAGAAGGTCAGTCAAATTTGCTGCCTACCTGAGGTTTCAAACCATCTGACTTCAGGGAGGAAACTTCATGATATGGGACTTTTCTCCTTCTCCACACCTGAAAATTGTATGCACTCAAAAAATTAAGGAATGGAGTCTGGGATGGGCTTGGAGGAAATACAGCCCTGCCCAGCCCAAGGGGAGATCTGTTTGCACAAAGGCAACAACAAAGGTTGCTGCATCTTCCACGAGTGACTTCCAACCACTAACGCCTAAACTTTACCGTTGAGATTGCCTTGTTTATTACGAGTCTGAGGCACAAAGGTTACACCCATGCATCAGTGGAGAAACAGTATTTGCTATCAAAGATAGTGCAGTAAATCGAAAAGGCAGCTGCTATTTGGAATAGCACCAACACAGGCATTTTCCTTCCCCAAAAACTTTCCTTCTCTACTGTTCC
>NW_020956219.1:182650-206487 GCF_003031625.1 Empidonax traillii
ACCGTTGAGATTGCCTTGTTTATTACGAGTCTGAGGCACAAAGGTTACACCCATGCATCAGTGGAGAAACAGTATTTGCTATCAAAGATAGTGCAGTAAATCGAAAAGGCAGCTGCTATTTGGAATAGCACCAACACAGGCATTTTCCTTCCCCAAAAACTTTCCTTCTCTACTGTTCCTCCTGCTCAGCACCTGCTGTGTCTCAGTGCAGGAGTCCACAACCACACAGGTGATCTCACTGCTCTCAGCAGAATTATTTTTAGCCAGAAGAATCATTTGCAGCAGCAAACTCTGAGTGTTGCTCACAAAGAAATCCAGTCATAATTGAAAGAGGGTGTGATGTTAAAGCTTAATCCACTAAGTACTACGAGGGGGGGAAAAAAAAAGTATCTAGCTCTGTTTGTGCAATTTATGTCTATTTATATCTAACTATAATTCTGCACATTTTTTTTTTTATATGACACAAAGCAGGTAATAATTAAGCCAGATGCAGATGCCTGTAATACAAACCATTTTTGCCTGGTATTGTTTGTGCTGTGTATGCTCAGGAGCTTTAGTTATGTTTTGAACAACCAGTGAGTTAAAATTGCAAATACCTACAGATCTGAGCCTGCCTTGAGCAGCCTTTTTGGTTCTGATTCCTGACCTACTTTAGAGGGTTTATTTATTTTTTTGCTGAAGGTAGCACCCAGCTTTTCAAAATAAGAAATGCTGAGCTAGAGAAATATTTCTAAACAATAACTTAGTTTGAGAGCAGTCAGTAACTGTAGGCTGTGTGAGTTCTGGGAATGAAGGATTATATCAAACCAAGGACCAGCAATTTTCTTTAGGTAAATATACAGTGACTTCAGCTGGATTGTAGGGAGAGAAATGCAGGCAGTGGAAGAGGAAGGAAAGGATGAGATCAGGAGAGGGGGAGCTCAGCCAGGATTACTGCACATTGTCACGTGTGTGAGATCCCACAACCACAGGACTGTTTCCACAACAGCCACTGCAGCAAATCAAAGGGTGGATGATGGGGGTACTAGAAGAGAACACATGAAATCCAATTCCACGTCCCAAGACACCATCAACTGCATCTGCAGTTTAACCAATGCTGGGTGATTTTATTACCTTCCCAACATGTATTTTTCTTTCCTGTCCTTTTTAGCCAAATGAAAATGTCTAAGGTTTGTAGATATTGTATATAGCACAAGAGAAATTTATTCTTTGAGTGTACTGTAAGGAATAAAAAAGAAGCAATTTTTTTATATGTGATACAATGCTGCCATGGTCTTATGTCCAGAGAAATCACATTATGTGACATTATGTAGAGCAGCTCCCCATCAATGACTTTCACTTTCACTGAACTTTCTTCCATCACCTGTCATCTCAAAGCACTGTGTGCATGACTCAGAAGTCAAAATCAATAGAAATAAAGAAAATGTAAGTCCTTTAGGCCCACTTGCTGCTAATTTCAATGGCAATCCAGCATCTGAGGGCTACAGTGACAGCATTTCAGACAGAGCTTCTGCAAAATAAAATGCTGTTGTAGTTACTATATAGTGTTCTGGAGATCAGGGTTTGCATACAACACGTTGATGTGAATATGTGTCATTTAATTTAATATTATATAGGGAAAATAGACCATCTCCAGCAAAAGCAAAATGCCTGGAGTTCTATAAAGGAGAAAAAATCTAGCAGATTTCCAAATAAAAATTCAAATAGGCTTTAACTTTTACAGCTTTGAGTACCAATAGGTAGATTAAAAGTTAGCTTGAAAAAATGCCTGAGGAAGCAAACAGTTGCTTAATGAGGATACATGGAATGAAATTAAAATGCAGCCTTAATAAAGATAAATTCAAAATGTAATGTTAGCAAAGTCATATTATTTAAATCACATTCCCATCTATAAAGTGACTACATTTGGTCTATCTGGAAAAACAGAATGAAGAAAACATACACAAACCCTCTAATGATCTCCCAAATCTCAAAGGTTGACTTCAAAATTATGGAATAAGATTTAGCCCACAGAGAATAAGAATGGTTACATACAGCGCAGAAAGCCT
Organism: Empidonax traillii; assembly: GCF_003031625.1. Lineage (NCBI taxonomy): Eukaryota > Metazoa > Chordata > Aves > Passeriformes > Tyrannidae > Empidonax > Empidonax traillii. The sequence goes on from NW_020956219.1 coordinate 184,699, forward strand.
CATTTCAACTTAGGGAATCTTCAAAGCTGTCTTCCCAAAAGGGCTGGTTGTGCATGTTTTGGCTAGTGAGAAACAGATTAGTTTTGCTAAATATTAATAAGGCTTTCCTATATGCCTTAATACCTGTTATATTCTCATGCTGTTTTCCTCAGCAATAAGAGTGTCTTATTGATCTGACACAGGTATTTCACTGCTCACAGTGACACTGAACACACAGACGTTAAAAATAAGATCTGCCAGACTCAGAGCTGAGTTGACAGACATAAATTTCATCAGCAGCGCGTACCTCATCAGGCACAGCTCTCATTCAGCTCAGCCCTGTGACCCCATCGTTTACAATATTGCTCTGAGATGTGCTGACGTGTTGCCCATGAGCTTCTGCAACCTCAGTGTCACAGAATCACAGAATATCCTGAGTTGGAAGAGACCAAAAGAGTCATCCATGTCCAACTCCTGGTCCTGCACAGGACCACCCCAAGAATCACACCATGTTCCTTAGAGCATTGTCCAAACACTTCTTGAGTTCTGGCAGGTTTGGTGCTGTGACCACTGCCCTGGGGAGCCTGTTCTGGTGTCTGACCATCCTCTGGGTGAAGAAACATTTCTTCATATCCAACCTAAACCTCCCCTGGCACACCTCCAGCTGCTCCCTTGGGTCCTGTCACTGGTTACCAGAGAGCAGAGATTGGTGCCTGTCCCTCAGCTTCCCCTCGCAAGGAAGCTGCTGTCTGCTGTGGGGCTGTGTACCGTGGATGTTCAGTGCAGGGTGTCACCCTCAGCCCTAATAAAAACACTTTTTGTACATCCAAGCCTGCCCCACCCTGACAAATATCCTGTTACACGATACAGCAAAATGTGTTCAGTGTACACAGAAAGAAAAATGGTGAAGCAAGTCTTCACCCTACATTTGAAGTGACATTTCTTATCTAAGGAGCTGGTTGTAAGATCGAGAAAGAGCACTGAGAACAATTTTCTGTACAGTAAAACACTTCTCACAGAGCCGAGACAGCCGTCAGCACAGCAGCATGTACCACTCCCAATCTGATTAGAATTCTGGTGAACAAGCTTCTACAATTATGATTTGATTTTAATTAGTTTAGATATTAACAGAATAGGCCCCAGCAGCCTTTAAATGTCACTGAGTTTCCCAGAAGGCCAAGGGTGTCTCAGCCATCTTTCTTGCTTTGTCCAAAGGGCCTCCGGGAAACCAAGAAAAAGCCAAGAAATATCAAAGCCTCGAGTACACTGTGGTCACCCACACTAATCAGCATTGGGTCTCTGTGACTTACATTACCAAACCTTTTAAAAGAAGCACATTTTAATAATTTCCTGAAATTACCCACTAAGGGCATATGTAACATTTAGCACATTATTATATACACTGCACTGAGGTTCATCAATCAGTCAAAACAGAGTGCAATGTGCCTGTTTTAAGCTGCTTCACAGAAGAGGCTGTTGTTGTTGAGAACTTTTCAAAACACATTGGTGCCAGTCTACCGGGGTGGCAGTTAATTAGGAAGAAGGTGACCGGCGCCACTGTGCACTGGGAAAATATTACCAGGTTGACTCTGAGTGTGAAGCAGCTTTTTTTTCTTAGCTGAAGCAGTTGATTTGCTTTTGTGAAGCTCAGAGACTGAAAGGTCCTTGAGGAATCTGGAGGCCCTGACTGTTGTTCAAGTCAGTCCTTTAGCTTTGAGAAGAAGAAGAAAGAACTGTGGAGCTGAAAAAGTTAGAGCACAACCCCGTGGAGGGAATTTAGTAGACAAAACACCGTGCCAAATATCATTTTTATCGTGATGCAATTAAAATTAGTTGCTAGACTTAAAAAAGGGCCCCAGTAGATTATTAATCTAAGGTTCCAGAAAGCTGAGATTCAGCTCCAAACTTGAAGCTGAAAGTGCACTGAGAGTGTGCACTGTGGGTCACTCTCATTATTATGGGCTGTTCCACCCTTGAAAGCATTCAAAGCCAAGCTGGATGGGACTCTGAGGAACACGATCTAGTAGGTGGCATCCCTGCCTGTGGCAGGAGGGTTGGAACTAAATGATCTTTAAGGTCCCTTCCAACCCAAACCATTCTAGTTCAGTGTTTCGATTTTAGCTGATTCTGGCTCATACTGGTTATCTAAACAAAGGAACTGTGCCCTCTGAGTTGCATTAGAATACTGAAGACTTCTGCTCAGAGATGCCAGGTAGGACACAGGAGATGGATCAAATCTACTCCCTTTTGGAGGCGTGTCTAAAGGTTAAGCAGGACACTGGACAGCACTGCAAATTACTGGGCTAAAGGAATTTACTATCATAATATCCCATCTTTTCTCTAGTACACTGTATGTAACATAATCTTGGATATACTGTCTGTGATGTCTTGGACACAAATTCCCCAAGCACTTAATTTTTAGGATAACCACTCAGTCTACATGTTGTTTAAGAGGTTGCAAGTCAGTGGACTATGAGCTACCTGTCAAATCAAGATTACTGAGACACACTAAATTCTGTAGACAATAACATGCCAAGGAATAAGACATTAATATAATCTCTGGCCATCAAAATGATCAAGTGGGAGTAAGCGTTGACTTGACACGAGTTCAGGATAAAACTCTAGGAGCAAGCTCCTTACCTGGATTGTTATCAGGAGCAAAGCTGTTAAGATAACAAAGAGAAATGCTTGCGAGGCATCTCCCATGTTGTGATGAGAGAAACTACATAAATACCATGAGGGAAAAGGGGGAAAAAATATTCTCTGGTGTGATGAAGCTCTTCCTGTCTAGAGTCCCTCTTTTCCTTGGCCCTGAAGCCAAGGCTGGCAAAGTTCACACTAACTTGCACTTGCCTCTGGATCTCTGTGGGGCTCAGTATGGGATTCCCTATGATTTCGAGATGTATAATTCTCTTCTGTATGAGTTTTCCTTTTTTTTCCGACTAAAGTGTTCATTCACCATCTGAATGGAGTTTTCCTGGCAGGCAACTAAGAAATGCTCCACATGTGCAACAGAAAAGCATTCAGCAATCGCTGAGATTGCAAAGCCTCCTGGGATTTACTGGAATGCTGCGTAAGGGTAGAATTCAAATCTGAATCATTTTGGTCCATGTGCCCCACAAGGCATGGGATATCATGTGTAATCCCCAAAACATGATTAGGATGTGTCTGGAATATTTTGTCATTGGTGCAGACCACAGCTGTGACAGAGAACATTCGAGAAGTAAAGCAGGACGGAGGACAAGCAGTTGGGTATGTGGGATGTTCTTTATCCTGTTTTATGTGACAGCAGGGGTAACTGTGAAGAGCTGTTGATTGGCTTCAAAGAGTAGCATGTACTCAGGCTTTGCTGGTTTGGCAGCCAGCAAACACCTAGGAATTTTTAACCAGGGCAGGAGAGGAATGGCTTTCTGAAACTGCAACACTCTCACTTAGGAGGTGGATAGTGGAAAAAGGTACAATGGGGAACTTTACCTAATTTAACTGTGTTATCAATTAACACAAACTTCTGATTTCTCAAAGAAAACTTAGGCAAAGGTCTTCTCTCTCCACTACTCAGTCTGAACTTCAGTCAGCAACTCTTTTCCCCTCTTTCTAGTTCCATACCTCCTTTCATTTTTTTATTTTTTTTTTTTTATTGTGTCCCTCAGGGGTGATTCAGCCCCAGGGTGCAATAAAACCCTAAGTCACCAGTAGAATCATGAATCATTAAGGTTGGAAAAGATCCCTAAGATCATCAAGCTCAACTTCCAACAACCACAGTGTCCACTAATAAACCATGTCCTCAAGTGCTATACCCATAGAATTTTTTTAGCACTTTCAGAGATGGTGACTCCCCTACTTCCCTGGGCTCTGATCCAGTGCTTTAGAACCTTTTCCGTTTAAAAAAAAAAAAAATCTAATATCTAGTCTAAACCACCCCAGGTACAACTTGAGGCTGTTTCCTCTCATTCTGTCACTTGTTACCTGGAAGAAGAATACTCCAAGCCTGGTTCTTCTAAAGATCTGTATCTTATGAAGTTTAGCTAAGATTGTGCATGTGTGTGTGATTTCACATGTTTATCTGTTTTGCCCTAATGACTTTTTAACATATTTGTCATTGTCAACATAATTTGAGAGACTGACATCTCTTCCAATGATATCAGGTTCCAAGAAATGTCACCAGCTAGCTCAGTAAAGGAGAAAAACTCTTTTCTTGTGATTCCATTGAGAGATAGATGCAGTATGAACTCAACACTTGATTATTAGAGAAGGGGCACTGTGTAACTCAGAAGGGGGAAAATCTCAGTGTTTACAGTTTAGTAGAGATCAGAAAGCCCAAACTCATCACTTCAAACGATAACAAACCAAGAGTCGTTGTTTCCACTGTTTTTGAAAGTAGTAGTTGGTGAGTATCTTCCGTGGAGGAGCTTCTCCAGGGTCATATTCAGTATCATGGAATCACAGTATCACGGATCATCTTGTTCCAAACCCATGCCATGGGCAGGGACACCTGTCACAAGACCAAGTTGCTACAAGCTCCATCCATGCTGTCCTTGAACACTTCCAGGGTTGGGGCAGCCACAACTTCTCTGGGCAACATATTCCAGTGCCCCACCTGTATAGAATTGTTCTGAGTCAACTAAGAATAGATATTTTTCTTCTGACTCTATTTCCTCCCGTATTTTAAGTGAAATATTTTTTTTCTATTTTATATAGAAATATTTTGGTTTTAACTGCTATTCTGCCCCAAAATGGATGAATTAGTTATTTTGGGTTTATATACCTACACTTAAAGGTCTGGACTCTGACTTGATCTTACAGCACAGCTTTACAGCAGGGCAGCAGCTCAGATTCTGAAGTACTTACTTTTGATTTGTGAATAGAAAACAATGCAAGGAGATAATTAACCTGCACCATGCAAGAACTGTAGTTCTTTATTCCAAATCCTCTTTCCTACTTCCTAGTACTCGCTCAGGGCGTCCTATTTGTTTACACATATAGGCTGGATTCTGGCTGGAGGCATCGCACGGCTGATCAAGGACTGTGCAGGGGTTTTGTATCCTTTTGATTAGCTCAGGCAAGAGTTGCAGGAGAGTTGCCTCTGCCTTCCAGAACTCCCTTTCCTTTGTTCTGCTTTGTGTGTGTTTATGAAGCAACATCCTCTAGACCTTGGGGTTTAGGAGAGTGCTGCTGTCCACCCGGCACCCATACATCCGTGTTATAAAATAACTGGAAAATGCAGAGGTGAAGAAGTTTTAGCTCTTCACCAGTTTTCCCCAAGTTATTTCCTCTCTTATTCTTTGCCTATTCAGGGAGTAGACAGCCCAGGGTCTGAACAGAGCAGTTGAGATGACACCTACGTCCATCTAGGAACAAAGTGTCTTCACATGGCACCATTTAGTCAGAGAGATGCCACCAAAATGATGTGATTAGCTGTGTTCTGACTTCAGGAATATTTGCTGCTGAAGCTACAGGACTGGCGTGTCATGAGCAACAAGAAATCAGTCTTCAGCACAAGTCTTTCTTCTCTTGTTTCAGTCACTCTCAGCTTTTGTCTAAGTGAAGCTATTTCATAGAGGAAAAGCAACTGAGATATGTTACATTAAAGAGCCTATCATTGACAGTGTTTTATATTTAATTACAGCTTTGATTCCTGTTTGAGAATAGCTATAAGGCATCTATTGTTTACAGTCACCTCTGTCTCATTAACAGCAGGAAAACTTTCTTTTTTTATTTTTTTCCACTGGCATTGTTTGTTACTGTGAAACAAACAGTGAGTCAACTCTGACAATTCTGAAAGTCTGATGTATGACAGATACTTAAATTTTAAGGGATCATTCATATTATTTTTTTTAATGAGAGAAATCAGATACAGCTTTAACCACAATTTACTTTACAAAGGAACAATTTCTTATCGAGAAAGTATCAAAATTTTCCATCCCCCTGGACAGAATCTAAAAATACTGTTACCGTTCACCCAGACAATATTAAAGCCAGGAAACTTACCCCCCTATATGACAGACACTTTATTTATTAAACAGAGAACACATCAATTATGTATAGCGGTTTTACTTATGTCAACTATTTTATTGCACAGAAAGATTTATACAAGGGTGGGAGGATCACACGAAAGTGTGAAGATAAAGAAAATAAATTTATTTACTTGAAAAGGTTAAAAGAATATGAGATATTAATTCAGTAATACATTTTGGTACATATAGGTGTGATAAAAAAGATATTAAGGGCTAACATGGCTGTGAGAAATAAATACATTTAAGAGGACAGTGATGCACAGCCACAGAAATGTAACCACAGATAATAAAGCATCTGAAAATGCCCTTGTGAATGTTTTCTACGTAAAATGAGAAATTTATTTTCAGTTTATGAAAGGGATACAGTCAACTATAAACGTTCATAATTGCAACTGTAAACACATAATTAGAAACTGTAACAATGAGTTAAACGTTAAGAAACCACATCTGCTCCCCAAATTATTGTTTGCTGCTAGAATTCTCCCCTTCTGTATATTACTAAACAAAAAAGGCCAGGGCTGGCTCTGTGTCTGTAAGACCAGCTGGGAGGAGACAGCTTGCATCCATATGCTTAGACACTGTTCCTGCTGAAAACAGAGGGTCTGCATCCCACCTGCTGCTTGGAAATGGCTCCTATCTTGCATTAACCCCTGAACAGGGTGCAGGCACTGTCTGCATGGGTGCTACTTAACAAGGACCAAAACCATGGCTGGGAGCATTTAGACAAGTCAGGATAATCACAGGATGGTACCCAAGCCCCTTTCCTCGTTCCTGCTGGTGGGAGAGACTGGGAGAAAAATAGGGCTTGGGAAGTAAGAACTGGATGGAAGGATCAGATCAGGAAGAGCTGTTTATATGTACAGGGAACTGAGGAAGGCACTGTATTAACATGAATCTCAGCTAAGCAATATGCAGAAAAGGGAGAGGAAATGGGGTCACCAGATACCTCAGAGTGAACACTGGAAACCTGAAATACATTTTAGACCACAGACATCGTGGAATCATAGAATAGGTTGTGTTGGAAGGGACCTTAAAGATCATCTCATTTCAACCCACCTGCCATAGGCAGGGACACCTTCCACTATCCCAGGTTGCTCCAAGCTGCATCCAACCTGGCCTTGAAAACTTCCAGGGATGGGGCAGCCACAGCTTCTCTGGGCAACCTGTGCCAGGGCCTCACCTCCCTCACAGGGAAGAATTTCTTCTTAATACCTAATCTAAATCTCCCATCTTTCAGCTTGAGGTTGTTCCCCCTTGTTCTGTCACTTCTTGCCCTTGCAAAACATCCCTCTCCAGCCCTTTTTTAGGCCTCCTTTAGGTGCTGGAAGGGGCTTTAAGTTCTATCTGGAGCTTTCAGGATAAACACCCACAGCTCACTCAGCCTGTCTTTATAGGAGAGGTGCTCCAGACCTTTGATTTTCTTTAATACCCTCTTGTATCCAAAATTTTACAAATCAGTTATATAATCTCTTCTTTTCACCTTTGTGTTATATATGCCAACATAATGGAATGAGCATTTAGAGATGAACAGTAGCATCAACCCTTGTTGACTATAAAACTCAGTGGAGTCAACATGTCCTCTCTGATGATCTCTGCCACATGACACCTTCAGTGGTTGGATAATGTTCTTTCCAGCCTATTCCCCTTTCCTGACCCCCAAAACCGGTGAACTGAAAAATGTCATTCTTCTGTCCTCAGCTTTCTTTTCCTATATTGACATTCTTGTCTTCTCAGCCCCATCTTCCAGCACGCTGCACTATGAATAAGTATATTAAGAGTCAAAGAATGTATTTATATAAGTTACAAAGATTCCAGCTCATCCAAAGCAGCGTAGGAACCTCATAGTGATTTTGCTTCTTTTCTTGTACAGAAGTAGGAGTTTGACTGACTCACACCTTTATCAGAACTCAGCCATAATGTGCCTCTGTGTTTCCTTAAGGGACCCTCAGCCATCCCTTCCCTTTGGATGTCTTATATTAAGAGTGTTCTTCCCAGGTCTCTCTCTGTGAAAATTGCATCTGTGGGTTGCATTGCCCTACTTTGCAGCTACAAGAGCAGCATTCCCAGGTACCCACAAATAAAAGGAAAACCAAGAAATGTTAAACTGCTCTTCTGTGTGCCTCAGCTAGACCTTTCCTTGCAAAGGGGCACTGGGAATACTTATTTTTCCGGTGTTACACTGTCAGAAGGAACACTCAGGCNTATTATTCCTTGCTATGGTGCAATAAAGCCCCACAAAGAATTACAGCCATAATCATCTGAAGCAGTCAAAGTATCCAGATAGTTTGTGCTAAGTAAGGCAGGATAAATCCAGCAGGCTTGAGTTAGCAAAGGGCTCAGTGGATTAGGTTCGAAACTTGGTTCTCAGGGGTTGGAAAGTGAACAAACACCTGGCACTTTCTTTGGAAACTCAAAAAAGAAAAGAAAAAAAAATGAAAAGAAAATGTAATCTCCTCTCTAAATGTTCCCTTCTCCATAACCCACCTTCTATTTCACAAACAAATTGGCTTTCTTGAAAACTCCCTTCAAGCTGTGCCCCATTGTATAACTTCACTCCCCATACACATTTTTTCTGCTTTCAGGATGGAATGGGAGGAAGGTGATACGGTGAAGGATCTATAAAGGCCATGAAGAGCATGGAATTCTGTCATCCAGCTACTCAACCACATGGTCATTATTGGTCTTTCGTGTCCTGGTGGTATCAAAAAATTCAGGAAAAAATTATTTCCAACCTTTGATCTGTTGAATGTGAACTCAGAGACTACAATCTTGCTTTTCGGTGGTATGAAAATGAAGTCAGAAAATACTACAATAAAATATATTAAATTGATAATTTTGTGGGAGATGAAGAAGGCACTGTCTATCAGTACTGCTCTGGGAAAACCTTGAGAAGAAGCAGGGGCAGAAAGGCTCTATTTATGTGTGTTATTCCATCACTTTAAGATATTTTGTTCTTTCTGCTTGAATTATAATAAATTTCTCAGATGGTTTTTGGAAATATTAATATTTCAAACTTTGACAAGGCACACCGAAACTTTTCCAACCATGTTTTTAGTGTGGGGATGACTGGATAGTAAAGACACACACACCAAAAAAGGGTTTCTTTCTTTGTGAATAGAAGTTAAGTCCTTTCTGACTGAATGTGTCCTTGCTGACGTGACAAACCTGACCTGGGTAGCAAGAGGAAGAAGACATCAGAGTGCTCAGCTGTAGCTGAAGGGTCTGGTGATGCATTAGTCCCTGGGCATTGGCACACCCTTACTGCTCTCCTGGATGGGACCTCTCTGTCACAGGTTTCATATTGCCCATCAAACATGTAGAGAGAGTATCATTTTCTATAAAACTTTTAACCCATTTTGAGCATTTAAACATATTTTCCCATTTATTCCAACAGAAAAACCAAAGCCCTCCTTCATCATAAGACCCATAAAGTGCATGAGAACAAGTAAATCCAGAGGAAATGGGATTTCAAAAGAAAATAGGCTTGTTTTCCCTAGGAGCAAGCATGAAAAACAAGGATTTCTCCATCCAGACTTAGTCTATTTTCTTTTGCTCTTTCAGGCAGTTCACCATGGGCTTGGGAAAACACATTCCCAGAGCTTCAAATATTCTTTCACTGATAAGGATCTCCAAGCTTACAGATTTACTGACAGTGCTACCACTAAAGATTTGGAAGATTAACCCAATTCTGAAGTTGGAGACTGCCTATTACAAATCCCTCTCAAAGGATACAGGAGATATTTGAGACAAAATTTTTGTTAGTGGGAAGAGCAGAGAAACTTAAACGAACAAAGCCAGGCAGTAATTCCACCTTTAATTCAACTACTACTTATAAATCTCCTCTGATTAAAGATAATTCCAGCATTTTAAAGATCAAAGTCTTACCGGCTGCTTGATTGCTTTTTAAATTCTTATTTTATATTCTACTAAACTATACACCATGAAAAAAAAAATAAAGGAGAAATAACATGTGCCACGGTGAGGGATTCTATTTCATTTAACAGTTGGGGATGAGAATTGCCTTCAGACTTGTGTTACAAAGATCTACCTCATGTCATCAATGACAGAAGACATGGTTTTCAATCAAGGACTTGCTAGAATAAAGATTTTCAAGAGAGGTTTTTTTTAGAAAAGAAATAACAAATTCCAGAACTTTGCCAGTTCCATTATCCTGCTGTACGATATTGTGAATATTTTCAAGCTTTTCCCTTTTTCTTTATAGCAAAAGTTTTAGGAAGTTTATATAAATTAATAAAATCCTAGGCCCTATGAAGCCAGTCTTGCTTTGAACACCCTTTTATTGATCTTTCAGGTAAATCTACTGTGAATGTTATGAGCCAAACCCGGATCACCAACTTCAAACAGAATTGGCGGTACCTGTAGAGAGTTTTCCCTGGCAGACAAGCTTTCACTAAAGCCAGCAGAGCAGAGGTGAGGATAAAAAAACTTGCTTAATTAACATTTCAGATGTACTGCAGGTTGAGTGATTTAAGGTAGCTTAAACTATCCCAGCTGTATTGTGGAGGATGTCATTTTTAGAGGATAGAGAGTTCAGTCATAACTTAATAACAAGGTGTGTTAAGATGAGGAGAAGAATTTCACTTACCTGTGCTTCTTTTGGTTTTGTTCACCTCATTAGGAGGCTGCAGCTTCTTTCCCCCCAGTTTCCCGAAGTGAGAACGGCTGGGAAGTTGTACAAGGCTTTTATAATTTGTTAGGACTATTTTTCATTATGGTGAGAGAGGGAAAGAAAGACTCCTGTCTGCTGGTTTGGGAAACACTGTTAGAATCATAGAATCATAGAATTAAGACTGGAAAAGCCCTGTAAAGTCACTTAGTCCAACTGGTCCTCCAGCACTGCCAAGTCCACCACTAAACCATGTCCCCAAGTGTCACCTCCACAATTTTTTTGAACGCTGTTCCCTAAAATATATATCTAAAGGCCACTGAAGTCAACTGAAAGTATCTTAATGCCTTCGAAAGCTTTCAGACCAAGTCTTGGAAGGACAAACTGGAAAATCAAGTTCTCCAATGTTTCTTTGTTTTCTCTTCTTTTTTTTCTTCCTTTTTCTTTCCTCTTTGGTTTTGTTTCTAAATGTCAGAGAGGATTCAAAGGGACGGATTCAGAACCACTGCTGACAGTGAGACTTGTAGCTTTTGAATGAGGCTACTGAAAGGTGATTATTAGATGTACACCTACAAGTGCTCTCTTCTTCCATTCAGTCACAGAGGATTAAGGGAAGGACTTTTAGTGTGTTAATCTGAAAAACAAATCAATATTGTTGTGTATCTTATGAACATGACAGGACTCACAGTATCTCAGCATTCTCTCTGTAAAATATATTACAGTAATCCAGTCCAAATGGACTTCATGGAAGGGTTTTTTGGGGTTTTTTTTGCAATTCTGGGCTCAAAACTCCAGAAAATAGAAGGCTTAGTTAGAATGTCAAGAGCTGACAGAGATTTATGGGGTATCACAGTATTACTGGGATTCATGGAGGTTCACCTGAATGCTCAGCAAATTTTCCAGATCCAATTAAGCTAAGGAACCATTTCCTAAGTAATAAAAATGATGAGTGTGCTAACAACTCTTTCACAGCTTGAACTATCATTTAAACTAAGGATGAGTGAGCCAGCTTGGCTATAAAGAAAAATAAATGGCCATGCTTGCCATTTATACTGTACTCACTTCATCCCATGCTGGAAGCATAGTTGAGCAATTTCTATTATTGTTCAACAATTGCATTGGAGCAATTGATACCTGAAAATGATTTAGGTTCACAGTGACAGAGTGATATGACTTATCCATAGTGTAAATGAGAACTAAAATACTCTGAAATAAACACAGATCTGAAGAGGTGCAAGAATTTGTTTAATGATCAGTGTGGTTATGTGAAGTCTAATTTATTTCCCTGTGGTGTGTATGTGTATGCATATATGCACATGTAAATCTACTCATTATTACACAGTAACAACAATGGTCATTCGAGGGGAAATTTTCATTATAGTAGAGGAGGAGGCAGTTTTTTTGGTTAAAATTATTGCAGCCCAGACTTTCCAGAAGTTATGAGGGGAGGAATGGCCCACAAGCACAAGGTTGTTGCAAGATAAGGGTAGCCACACTGTTGATCCAGTTTTTTGGAGTGAACTGGAAAGTACTGTATAAGTAGAAAGACCAGAGTAAAGCAAGAGAAGGTTGGAAGATGGGGTGAGCAGCCAGCAAAGAAGAGAGAGGAGAAGTAAAAGGGACATTGCCTTCTACCTCCATATGATGCTGGGAAAGACAGGTTCCAGAGAGGAAAACAGAATAAAAGGTAAAGGGAAACCCTTTTATTATGTTTAGAAATAACTCTGATGCTTCTAAAACACATGCACTTCCTCTACCACGAGAGGAAGGCAGGTCATACACTCTATGACAAACTCACTGAGTTTCTCAGGGACTATTTCAGAGCAGAAGACCAAATATAAGGAAGGGGAAAAAAAAGCTGTCCTTGTGTATTTCAGGAAATCCTTGAAAGAAAAGGTGGGGAGACCTAGAAAAAAGCTCTACCTCTTTACTTCAAGGCAACAAACAACCATGACTCCTGAAAAGATGCCTCTCATTGTGTGACAGAAATCTTGACAGCAAAAAGGAGTTTTCTACACAAGTTCTGGGAGGGAAGTTAAATGACAGAAGAGACTGGTTTTGTAAAGTCTGCCACTCTTGATTCTCAGTGCTGGCAATTATGACAAAGATGCACAGAAACAAAATGATGTTCCTGCAGCAAACTCAACTGTGAACTGTCAGCTGTGTACCAGTAATGAGAAAGATGTGTTTTAACACTGGAATGTCTGTGTGTGATGTGGGGAAAAGTGAAAATCCAATACTTTTAGTGTTGTTTCCCACTGTGGTATACTTCAGTGACAGTGTCAGGGAGTCACTGCACAGGGGAAGTCATCTTGGTTTCACCTGTGCATTAAAGTCTAGGAATGTATTTTCACTGGGGTATAGTCCAGATTAAATCTGGAAAATGCTGTGGTTGAAAACTAAAATAGTGTATCAAATTGAGATTTCCTAAAGGTTTCAGTCTTCCTTTGACTTATACAATATCCTGTCTTGAGTTATGACAGGTAACACTGGATGTTATGATGACAATGATGATAACTTGATCAAGAAAGTATCATTCACACAGACATTAAAACACTTGGGCTACAAAATGCTAAATAAACTAAACAAAACTAAACTAACAGAGGTTGTGGAAATCCTATCCCTGGAAGTGGATTCCCACTGCCAGGCTGGATGGAGCTTTGAGCAAGCTGATCTAGTGGAAGGTGTCCCTGCCCACAACAGAGGGGAACTAGATAATCTTTAGGGTCCCTTCCAACCCCCAAACATCCTAGAATTCTATCATGCTATGAAATAAAACATAATAAATGAAAATAAATAAAATAAAATAAAGCAAAATTAAATAAATAAAAAATTTAAAATAAAATTAAAACAAGCAAACAAACAAGACAGAAATCTGAAGATAGAAGAACCAAACAAAATGGGAAGCAAATAGTCCAATTTCCCAAGCAAGCACTGTTTTTATTAGGTATCACAAGCCACAGGCTGCTGTAAACAGCAGCCCCTTCCTTATAAGAACCATGATCTAAAAGGCCACAGGTTCAGAATGTTTCCCTTGCAGAAACCACTAACAGGATCAGGGCCCAGTCTCATAACCTTTAGAAAAAGATCTGGTTTTATGGAGACACTGCAAATGCGACAAAAGAAAGGATCTCTTGATGCCACTTTTAAGAGTAAATGACACTATTATACTTCAAGATAGACACGAGGCCCCAAGTCAACTTTATTTCAGAGATGAATTACTGAGAAGAGTGCTACAAACCTGTCTTACTCTAAACAGAAATTAAGGTGACAGGGTGCTCGCGGGACCGAGGCAAGTTGAAAGGAACTGTGTTGCAACATAAAGTTAAAGCTGACTCTTTTAATTTCACATTTTTGCGTTACAAAGAAAAAGAAGAAGAAGAAAAAAAAAACAACAAAACCCCTGAAATGTTGAACTGAGTATGTTTAAACAAGTGTATGTGTGAAAAACCCTCTCCAAACCAGACTAGTGTAAAGATGTGATACACTCGAAAAAGAGATTCAATCATTAGTCCATGCTCTGAGCAGCATGTCAACATCTCAGGAGAAAAAGATGTAAGGCCCCAAATTCACATATTCAGGAGAGAAGCTTTTGAAAAGCAGCCATTTGAAACTGCCAACAAACTGAAGACAAAATGAGATTTGATAGAGGTGACAGAGCCTACAGCATCAGATTAGCTCTTTGTTTGTCACAGCGAGCAAAAGAAGCGGCGTTCAGTCTGACAGACTCGCTCGTGACCTTTATTCTGCCAAGCCAAATGAGAGGGAGGACAGTGAATGCCATTTTGCATCCTGAAACTGTTGTTCAGGAAGCTTGTAAACAGTGATTTGAATAGAAAATGAAAAATCTGAGCACTGAGACTTCATACTGAGCTGTCACTTCTCCGCTTCACCATTTGCCGTGTGTTGTGTTTAGACAGAGGTTCAGTTGTCAGCTCTCAGAGAAACGTTCAGATAACAAAATCCCACCATGTCCAGATGATTCTTCAGTGGGATGCTATAGCTGAATAAAACTAAGCATAACAATCCTCAGTTCTCTTCACTACTCACTCTTTCCCTCCTACTCTCTCAAACTCCAGTGGAAAGTGGGTTGTTGAAAATTACACCAGTCAGTCCATGCAGGGCTGTCATGGGAAGAGGTGAGAGGGAATACTGGGAAGATGGAAAAGCCCTGTTTCAAGATAGATATCAAGATGTGGATGCCCAGCCCCTCTAAATGTTCAAGGCCAGGCTGGATCAGGCTCTGAACTACCTGGTCTAGTAGAAGGTGTCCCTTCCCCTGGCAGAGAGGTTGGAAATGGATGGTCTTGAAAGTCCCTTCCAACCCAAACATCCTGTGATTCTGTGATCCCCTGTTATTTGCACCAGCCATAGTGACTGATGCTGATCCACACAGTAATTCCCATGACAAAATCACACTGATGTGGAAACATCACTCTCCTTAGCTTCTCCCCAAGTCATAGCAACGAGAGGAAATGTAACAGAAAGGTTAAGGGACCAAAAATTATGACTAAAAGAAGAAGAAATTCCAAGATGCAGAACATTCTTCCCGGTTCATTCATATTTTTAGACCTCAAAATACTTATTGTATACTTCCCATGTTCTCTTATTCAGATTTTTTTATCTATAACATTTATCACCTGAATAATTTCTTTTCCTGTTTGTGTCTTCCTCTGAGTGAGGATAGACCAAGCCAGGTTCAAGCAAAACTTTGCCCTTGGAGTAGCCTCTGAAGTGTTCCTCTGTCTGTTACACAGAGACATATGTTTTTCCATTTGATTCCAAATGATTTAGACAAATCTCAAGATTCTCACATCTTCACCAAAAACTTACAGGCCCAATATGCTTTGCCTTAGATGTTTCTTTTCTTTGTACTGTTAAGAAAAGAAAACTGAAGCTTTTTGATATCAATCAGATGCAAATTCTGTCAACTCTCTGAAAATATTTTGAGCATATTTATTTATATGTAGACACTACTAAGATTTTCAAATGTTTTATGGCCAGTCTGTCTTTGTTCTTATTTAAGATATGAAAACCATATTATTTAAACTTCCTCCAGTGGATATATTTATTTTCCCTGCATTTTTGTGGCTGATGTGAGTATGGAAGAAGTGTAGTTGCATTTGTCTGCACTGTAGTAAACTATTCACTGCAGATCTAACTGAGCTAATGGTGCCTGTGAGGATGGAGAGTGATAATACTGTGTCCAGTTCTGGGGTCCTCACTTCAAGAAAAACATGGAGGTCCTGGAGCATGTCCAGGCACGGGAAACAAAGCTGGAGAAGGGTCCAGAGAATAAGTCATATGAGGAGCAGCTGAGGGAGCTGAGGGGGCTCAGCCTGAAGAAAACGAGGTCAGGGAGGACCTTCTCACACTCTGCAACATCCTGACAAGGAGGGGGCTCCTGACAAGCCAGGGGGCTCAGCCTCTGCTCCCAAGGATCAAGGGACAGGATGAGAGGAAATGTCTTCAAGCTGCACCAGGGGAGGTTCAGGTTGGACATCAGGAAGAATTTCTTCACTGAAAGGTTGGTCAGGCATTGGAAGGGGCTGCCCAGGGAGGTGGTGGAGCCTCCATCCCTGGAGGTGTTCAAGAAATGACTGGACATGGCAGTTAGTGCTGTAGTTTAGTTGATATGGTAGTGTTTGGTCAAAGGTTGGACTCAGTGATCTTACAGGTCTTTTCCAACCTTAAAAATTCTATGATTTTATGAATACTAAATGAATACTATAATTCTGATAGTGGAAGAGAAAGCACAGTCTGAAAAATCTACCCAGAATTAATATTTGGGTGGTTACCCTGTACAACACTGCTTTGATGCAATGGTACTGCCAGAAATAAGGAAAATGCCTTGGGAATATGAACTTTTTTTTTGATGACACCATGATGCACATCTTTGGCAAACCCTGCCTTAGCTCCCTAAAGTTGATACTTGATTAAAAAATGTCATAGAATGAAATCCTGGACCTGAATATCCTTTAATTTCTATTGTTTTGGCCAAATGACAACCACATAATAGGTCCCTGTCTCAAAATCTGTCACCTGCCTAGGTTCAGACCAATAACCTGGGGACAAAAGGCTTTATCCTCTTAATAATGTCTTGATTCATTATTTGACAGAAGAGAAGTTTTGAGATGCTGCCTGGTTGAATATGCATCAGAAAGGCCAGTAATGTTACTGAGACACTCTTTGGATGCCATCAGTCTGTGTGCATCCTTGCTGCCCTGGCTCCCTGCCCATGCAGAGACAAAGAGAAACTTTGTAGGGTATTCAACTCCCTCTCATTTCCCAGAATTTGCAGCTGGGATCCACTTCATCAAACAATGCACATTTATTGACAGGTAGTTTGACAGCTTTCTGAAGCTGCTTGGCAGCTTGTTTTTAGCAACACGTTGTCATGTTTGGTGTTATCACATTTCTCTTAGATTTGTGTGATACTAAAAGGCCAAACCTCCAAGGCATCAATATGGGGTGCAAAGCAGGACTAGCTCTAAGACACCCAGGAAAATGCACCTTAGGGGTCTATTGATTCTTCTTCTAAAAATGCATAGCTACTCACTTTCCAATCTTGTCAAGGACAAGCATCTTAACAATTGTTTCCCAAGCAGCTGCTTCAAGTTGATTGTTTTTTGTTTGTTTGTTTCTTTTGCCTTAAGCTCGCAGGTGTCTAAGGCAACTAAGCTGAACAGCGTTCACAAAACTCTTCAAACATCTGTGAAATGCAATTCAAATCACTTTCCAGGAAACTTAAGAAAGAATAAGGCACCTTTCTTGGGGATGTGATGTGTTAGTCAAACTCTCGACTGCTCAGGAATACAATTGATCACAGTCAGTGGGGAGTCATTGCAGAGCTCAAGTTCAGCACCTGCAGTAGGTTTTACCCTCTACTGAAGTGAGGGATCCAGAGCATGTCAGTAATCCAAGTTTAGACACTTTAAGAGACAGCAAAATATTTTGGAATGCTTAAATGGGTGAGTCGAACTAATTTTATTTGATTCTTGCTGAGTTTATATTGGGGTCAAGAAATTAGCTAGATGATGAGAACTAATACCTAGAGTTCCTAAGTTCTTATTATTTCTTCTGTAAATTAAATTTGCTTGTTTTGGAGAGAGATTTTTATACCTTCACAGATTGCCTTTCCGGGAATAAAATGTAAAATAAAAATTCTATCATATATGAGCTCCAAAACAGATCCTGTAACATTAAATAAAACTGTCAGGATTGTGCAATGAAGAAATTCTTATGTTTGCTGTATTCTACATGGGCTTTCAGAAATTGTGCCCTCCAATAACCTCAGCTGTAAGCAGTCAAGACAGCAGCAAATAAATTTGGTCCAGTTCAAAAAGCAAACCCAAAAAGCTGCCTCTATTCCCAGCTTAAGTGCCTGTCCTTCAGAGTTATTTCAGCAGCAATAACTGCTCCCACTACATGTTGTGTCCAGAAGAGGAGAAACAACTGGAAGGTCCCAGCAGCAGCTGGCAAGTAACAGTGATTGAATTCCAGATGGATCTAAAAAACTAGTGATCCCTCCTGGGAAACTTTGAAAAACATCTTACTTTGCGATGATCCTGTTCACATCACACTCATTTTAAATATTTCTTTTCCTTTGTTCTTGGCACAGAAGGAACAGATGAGCTCCTGAGAAATAATTCCATTTTGAGAGACGAGCCCCTGCTAATAAAGGCATAGAGAAGAAATAGGGCAGGGGGAGTTGCTGCTCTGTTGTGATTTCAGACATCAGCTGTTCATTTGTGCTGTTCACTTGTGCAGTTGCTGTAGCTAAATATGTTTCTAAGGATTTTCTTTGAGCCATAAAATAAGATATGTTAGAAACAACCTTTGCAGCAACTCTCTTGGTCCTGTACCCCATCGGAGCAGGGCCAAATTAGATTGGGTAGAATCACAGAAGCACAGAATGGTTTGGGTAGGAAGGGACCTTAAAGCTCATCTCATTCCAACCCCCTGCCATGGGCAGGGGCACCTTTCACTATCCCAGGTTGCTCCAAGCTGCATCCAACCTGGCCTTGAACACTTCCAGGGATGGAGCAGCCATAGCTTCTCTGGACAACCTGTGCCAGTGTCTCACCAGGTCAGCTCAGGTCCTTGGCCAGTGAAGTTTGACTGTCTCCAAGGATGAAGATTTCATAACCCCTTTGAGCCCTTGTTCCACTATTTAACCACCTGCACGGCAGAAAAAAATTCCTTGCGCTTTCTCTTGTTGGAACTCAAGTTTGTTGGCTCTCACCCTGTCAGCTGTGCGTGTCTAGAAAGTCTAAATTATCTTTTCCATGCCCTTTGGAGGCAGTGAGAAGATCTGCCCTCAGCCGTCTCTCCTTATCATGGAACAAATCTTGTTGTCCTTGTACATCATGTCCTTGCACATCATGCCCTTTTTATCCCCTTAACAATCCTCATGGATCTCTCTTGCACTCACTCCAGTATATTGATGCCTGCCTTGTATGAGGAGCACTAAGCTGGACACTGTTCCCCTCTGAGTCCATATCTGAACTATTTCCAATTTTTTTTTCAACCAGTTCTTCTCCCTCGAGCTGATACAACCCCCAGCACATCCCTGAAAGAACAACCTCATGTCAACTAGCAAGGACCAGCTGTTCCATGAGGGAGGATGAGCCAGGATGTGGGAGTGACCTCAGCACAGACAGTGTCCCTGCTGACAGGGTGTAATTCTGAGCACATCAGGTAGAGCTCTGTGCTGGAAATGGGGTCTGTGAGCGATCACAATGAGTGGAGGAACTAGATTCATGGCTCCTCCAGAGAACCCAGTCAGGATCTAAATGGGATGAGATAAAACATAGATCTGAGGAGAAAGCTACAGTATAGGTCTAAAGTCCATCCAGGAGGCACAGTCAGAGGCAGGACTCTGCAAACCTACAGCTTAGGTTAAGCAGGGACTGAGCCACAGGCCTGAGTTTAAATGAGGTCCACGGGGAGAAAGGGCTGGAGGTCCCAGGTGAGGCTGGTCTGGGCTGTTAAAACCTATCACTGGCTTCATGGCCCTGCCATTGAGATCTTTCTGAAAAGAAGCCCTGCAACCAATGTATTGCCCATTTCTCCTTTTTTCTCTCCTATCCTCTAAAAAGCAAAGCTCCTCCCTGTCTGGAACTAACTTGGCCCTGTGGGTGTTAGCACAGCCTTTAATGCACCATGTCCTGCAAACTGGAACTCTACCATGACATGGAAGGGTGGGAGGGATAGTTCAAACCCCCATCCATGTGTGGTCTGAGGCTTCTCTTACACAGCCAAACTCATCTCCTGCTAAACAGATAAAATGCTCCTGACATGTTCAAAATGCTTTCCTGGAGAAAGATAACAACTCTGTGTCATGCCTCGGTTGCCTGAAGGGCTCAAGGAGTGTTTTTACCTGAGTACACCATTAACCTGATATATTTGGTTTCTTTCTCTCAGCCTTCCTCGGAGACATCAGTGGTGGTGGAGCTCAGTGCTCCAAGGTGGCACAGACAACTCGTGTTCTTTCACAGTCAGACCACTCACTGGATTCAGGAAAGAAAATTCCACTTAAGTCTGGCGGGCAATGCTCTGGATTTTGTGGATTTAGTAGGTTGCCTTTCACTGCTAGGGAGCAATTAGGGTGCAATTTATCTTCAAGTGTACGGTAGGAAAAGGACAACCAATTGATTTCCATGCTATGCAACCTTCGGTTTTGGTCACAACTTGGCTCTTCCTTTTCTCTGACAATGACACACACCTGACAAACCCTGAAATTTAAATTCTTTGACTCTCTCAAATCTGGGGTATGATATTGGGTAACACTGAGTGCCCAATGATAGACAGAAGGTCAAAATTTAGTTGGATCCCTTGTGGTTTTATAGTCTATGCAATGAAAGCCATTAACTCATTTTGCAATATTGAAAGATGATGGCCTCTGGCATATTAATCCTTCAAATAACTCTGACTTATAGCCCCTTTGGCTATAAAGCCTTACACTTTTCCTCCAATACCATAGAATTGGAAAATGCACTTAGCCTGAAAGTTTCTCGATTAACTATGAAGGAGAAAAAGACTCTACCTGTAGGACTGTTCATGCTGTAATATCACAGCACTGGAAATTCTCCTGCCAAGCTTGAATAAAATTTATAGAAGTGCTATTTTTTAATTAATTTTATTTGACAAAGCTCAGGAGATACAATTATGGAATGTCTGAGAGCTTATCAATGCCAAGCCAGTCAGCTAATTAAAATCCATTTTGGGAGGGCCATCTAATTTTAAAAACAGCTTGTTAATGGCCATCCAGAGTTCCAGTGCTGTTTATATCTCATAAATTAATTTGCTAGCCCCAGAAATGGATAGAGAAGACAACACATTTAATAATAAGACAGTTAAACTTGTGTGAGATGTCATGACTGTGTCATCACTCACAGCAAAGCAGGTCTCTTTAAATCATATGCAGATGGAAGCTGTAAAATAATGGTTAATTATTCTAAAGGAGGGCTGATAGCAGCTACCTTCCCTTAAGAAATATATTTGACAGCTTTGTGGAAGAAACATTAACAGTAGATTTTTCTGTCAATTAGAAGAAATTACTGTACATCTAGTTTGGATAGCGTTGAATATCCCTGTGTTTAAATGAACTCCTCCTTTAGTAAAGTAAAATAAATTTTAAAACCTTCATCTAAATTTGGCTGAGGTAGAATATCCATCAAAATCATTGTTGCAAAGATTAATTCCTCTCACTATTAAAATACATCAGTCTTTTGCTCAGCCTGAATTTGTCCAGCTTAAATTGTGTTTTGTATTTCTTGCATTCAGACTGATTTGGTGAAGATTCAGCTAAGCTGCTGCATGACAGACAATCATGCCCAGCACATGTCAAGGCCTGTCATAATTATGTCATGTTATACCATAATACAATAGTAATTCTATCTTGTTGTATCATTTCTGAAATTATTAACTGCAGCTCTGACTGAACTATTCTATTTTATTTTTTGTAAACATGTGTCTCCTGTTTTAGCTGTAAAGAAACAATCTGACACTTTGACATCTTAAATAAGAACAGAAAGCATATTTTCACCACATTAATTGGAGAAAAAGTCAATCTCACTGCTCAGAGAAATGAAACAAGATATTTAAAGTTGCAACTTCTCCATTAACTGTGGATATAATTTGGGATTTGCAGTTAAGCAAACAGTA